>NC_081766.1:28862998-29162998 GCF_963082965.1 Carassius carassius | reverse complement strand
ATGAAGCAACTCCTCATAAAAAGGGGCATCCATACCAGACAGAAGTAAAGAGAGAAATGAATGAAACCTTAGAAGGATCGAATAATAAGTCACATGAGATTATTACGAAACACTCAAGTCTGCTTACAGACAGGAGGTTAAAGAGCTGGCTGTCTGGTGCAGTCTCAACAACCTGGAGCTCAACATGCTCAAAACAGTGGAGATGATCGTGGACTTCAGGAGAAACCCCCCTGCTCTCCCCACTCACAATCATGAACAGCACTGTGACTCCAGTGGAGTCATTCAGGTTCCTGGGCACCACAGTCTCTCAGGACCTGAAATGGGACATGCAAACTGACTCCATTGTGAAATGGCCCAGCAGAGGTTGTACTTTCTTCGCCAGCTGAGGAAATGCAACCTCTCACAGGAGCTGCTGAAACAATTCTAATCCGCCATCATTGAATCTGTCCTCTGCACTTCAGTAACGGTCTGGTTCAGCTCAGCTACCAAATATGACCTCAGAAGACTACAGAGAGTAGCCCAGACTGCTGAGCGAATCATTGGTACAACCCTCCCTTCCATTCAAGATCTGTACTCATCCAGAGTGAGCAAAAGGGCTGGAAAAATCACTCTGGACCCCTCACATCCAGCACACTCGCTCTTTGAACTGTTGGTCGACGCTACAGAGCTCTGAGCACCTGAACGACCAGACACAGGAACAGTTTCTTCCCTCAGGCAATCCATCTAATGAACACAACACTATTTATACACTTATTTATCTGACACACATACTTAGTCTACACTTCAAATTTGCATATAATATACCTGTCAAACAAAACTGTCTATTGTAATATACCTGCACATACAATTGTCAATTTGTAAATTGTTATTCCTTACTTGTTCTATTTTTTTTATTATTTTTTTTTCATTATCTGTGTTTTTGTTCTGTCGCTGTCATTCTGTTGCACTATGGAAGCTTCTGTCATGAAAACAAATTCCTTTGTGTAAACATACCTGTCAATAAAGCTCATTCTGATTCTGATATGAAAGGAGGGACTGGAAATGCTAATCACCAAACAAGTGAACCATCAACCATTGGATGGTGCTTGGGGCATTGCACAACCCGAATGGCATCCTGTTCCACTCAAAGTGGCCAAACTGGGTGCAAAAAGCAGTTTTGGATTTCTCCCTCACAATTACAGGTACCTGACTGTACCCACTGTTCAGGTCCATGGCAGAAAACCAACAGGCCCCAGACAGAGAGTCCAAAGTCTCCTCAATACATGGTAGAGGGAACACATCTTTCCTAGTCTTCGAATTTATGCAACAGTAGTCTACACACATGTGCAGGCTAACATCCTTCTTTTTGACCAGGACAATGGGTGAAGCATAAGGACCACAGCTCTCTCTACTTACAAAGTTTCCAACAGTTGATTGATATGTTCCTGTTCTTCTACAGTACCAACATTAAGTACAGGCACATTGACTGTACCACCGTCCACACTTAAGAGAGCAGGAGAGGCCAACAAACCTGCCAGTAACAGCATCGAAGGGCACCAGCACCAGAACAAAACCACGCTACAGCCACCATCAACACAGACAAATAAAAAGGGAAAACAGATGTGACACATCCCCGGTAACAGCCAATCAGCCTATAAATAGAAGATACAACTCGCTGATAGGCAAACACTGCTGTCAATCACCTAGTCCCGTTACACATACAATAGCTTTGTGCATGGAACCCACTAGTATATTTACTCGAAATCTTCCCCAGCACCCAAACCGTATTATATTGCATAATTTTAACCTTACCGTAATTCCAAACCCATTAGACTTCTCTTCATTTTCAGAACACAAATGAAGATTTTTACAAATATACTGTAATAACTGATCAATGCACAGGCATGGAGTGCATAAAATACAGTCAAACATGTTTAATTAAGGTGGGGGCAACATAAATATATTTTATTAATAATATTAAAGGTGTTATGTGTAACGGGGCGACAGAGACGTCTCGATACACAGCAAACAGAAGAGGCAAGACAAAGAGTAATCCAAAGGCTAGCATGGATCTGAGATCGGGCGAACAATGTGCAGAGTTAGGCAAAAGAAGAATCCAAGACAGGCAGAAGATCAGGAAACTAAAAAATCAGGTACAAAACTAGACGAGACTAGAGCTAGAGATTAGACAAAACTTGAAAATGGCTCCGTAACGTTGCTATTCAATTCAATTCAAGTTTATTTGTATAGCGCTTTTTACAATACAAATCGTTACAAAGCAACTTTACAGAAAATTATGTTTCTACAATATTTAGTAGTAGCTAGTAGTTTGTGCACGTTTGACAGGATTTTAGAAAAATAAAAATAATAATAATAATAATACAAGACGTAGTCAGCTAGATGATGAACTATCAATATTATTAATTAATAGTAATTTATAGGATGCAGTCACACATGTAGCAATATTTGTTAGTTCTGTTTGTTGATTCAAGGTTAGCATCATCTGGGGTCCTCTGAGGGTCAGCATCATCTCTTCTCAGGTGTTCTGGATCCAGACTGGAGCTTGTGTAAATCCTAGTTACCACGGGATGTAAATCCCGTGGCAAAACATAGAAACAAAATAGAGACATCATTAGCATAGCTGCTGATCCAACAAAGTAAAATTAGTTTAACCCAAGCTAAAGAATAAAAATGCAGATGCAACTACACTCACAATTTAAGAGATACATTATTCGAATGCTTGGCGAAAGAGATGCGTTTTTAATCTAGATTTAAACAGAGAGAGTGTGTCTGAACCCCGAACATTATCAGGAAGGCTATTCCAGAGTTTGGGAGCCAAATGTGAAAAAGCTCTACCTCCTTTAGTGGACTTTGCTATCCTAGGAACTACCAAAAGTCCAGCGTTTTGTGACCTTAGGGTGCGTGATGGGTTGTAGCGTGGTAGAAGGCTAGTTAGGTACGCAGGAGCTAAACCATTTAGGGCCTTATAGGTAAGTAATGATAATTTGTAACTGATACGGAACTTAATAGGTAGCCAGTGCAGAGACTGTAAAATAGGGGTAATATGATCATATTTTCTTGACCTGGTAAGGACTCTAGCTGCTGCATTTTGGACGACCTGTAGCTTGTTTATTGACGAAGCAGGACAACCACCTAGAAGTCCATTACAATAGTCCAGTCTAGAGGTCATGAAAGCATGAACTAGCTTTTCTGCATCAGAAACAGATAACATGTTTCGTAGCTTGGCAATGTTTCTAAGATGGAAGAATGCGGTTTTTGTAACATTGGAAATATGATTTTCAAAAGACAAATTGCTGTCCAATATAACACCCAGATTTCTGACTGTAGAGGAAGTAACAGTACATCCGTCTAGTTGCAGATTGTAATCTACAAGATTCTGTGTGGTGTTTTTTGGTCCAATAATTAATATCTCTGTCTTATCCGAATTTAATTGGAGAAAATTATTTGTCATCCAATCTTTTACATTTTTAACACACTCTGTTAGCTTAGATAATTGGGAAGTTTCATCTGGTCTCGTTGAAATATATAGCTGAGTATCATCAGCATAACAGTGGAAGCTAATTCCGTATTTTCTAATAATATTACCAAGGGGCAACATGTATATTGAAAATAGAAGGGGACCTAGGACGGATCCTTGTGGCACTCCATATTTTACTGATGATAAATGAGATGACACCCCATTTAAGTAAACAAAATGATAGTGATCGGACAGGTAGGATCTAAACCATCTTAGAGCCTGCCCTTGAATACCTGTATAGTTTTGTAATCGATCTATGAGTATGTCATGATCTATGGTGTCGAACGCAGCACTAAGATCAAGTAAGACTAGAAATGAGATGCAGCCTTGATCTGACGCAAGAAGCAGGTCATTTGTAATTTTAACAAGTGCAGTTTCTGTGCTATGGTGGGGCCTAAAACCTGACTGAAATTCTTCATACAGATCATTTTTATGCAGGAAGGTGCTCAATTGAGCAGACACAACTTTTTCTAAAATTTTAGACATAAATGGAAGATTTGAAATAGGCCTATAATTTGCCAGTACACTAGGATCTAGTTTTGGTTTCTTAATAAGAGGCTTGATAACCGCCAGCTTGAATGGTTTTGGGACGTGACCTAAAGATAACGACGAGTTAATGATATTGAGAAGCGGTTCTTCGGCTACAGGTAACAGCTCTTTTAGTAATTTAGTGGGTACAGGATCTAATAAACATGTTGTTGGTTTAGATACAGTGATAAGTTTATTTAGCTCTTCCTGTCCTATATTTGTAAAGCACTGCAGTTTATCTTTGGGTGCGATGGATGAAACTGAAGTGTTAGACGCTGTAGAATCTACATTTGCTATTGTATTTCTAATGTTATCTATTTTATCAGTGAAGAAATTCATAAAGTCATTACTATTTAACGTTGGTGGAATATTTGAATCAGGTGGCGTCTGGTAATTTGTTAATTTAGCCACTGTGCTAAATAAAAACCTTGGATTGTTTTGGTTATTTTCAATGAGTTTGTGGATATGCTCTGCCCTAGCAGTTTTTAGAGCCTGTCTATACCTGGACATACTGTTTTTCCATGCAGTTTTAAAAACTTCCAAGTTAGTTTTTCTCCATTTGCGTTCAAGACTACGAGTTACTTTCTTGAGAGAGTGAGTATTACTGTTATACCATGGCACAGTACGTTTTTCTCTAACCTTTTTCAATTTGATGGGGGCAACAGCTTCTAATGTATTAGAGAAAATAGTGCCCATGTTGTCAGTAATTTCGTCTAATTCATGTGTATTTTTGGGTACAAATAGCAGTTGAGATAGATCAGGCAGGTTATTTGCGAATCTGTCTTTGGTGGCTGGAACAATAGTTCTGCCCAGACGGTAACGCTGAGACATATAGTTAATATCAGTTATACGCAGCATGCACGATACAAGGAAATGGTCTGTAATATCATCACATTGGGGTACAATATCTATAGCAGTAAGATCGATTCCATGCGATATAATTAGATCTAGTGTATGATTAAAACGATGAGTGGGCCCGGTGACATTTTGCTTGACTCCAAAGGAGTTTATTAGGTCAGTAAACGCAAGTCCTAATGTATCATTTGCATTATCAACGTGAATATTAAAATCTCCCATGATTAGCGCCTTATCAACTGTAACTAGAAGGTCTGAGAGGAAATCTGCAAATTCTTTTAGGAATTCTGTATACGGCCCTGGTGGTCTATACACAGTAGCCAGAGCAAGAGATACATTAGACTTCTTTTGCATGTCTGACAGTGTAACATTTAGCAGAAGTATTTCAAAAGAGTTAAACCTGTATCCTGTTTTCTGGGTAACATTGAGAATATCACTATATATTGTTGCAACACCTCCTCCACGACCAGTCTGACGGGGCTCATGCTTATAACAGTAGTTTGGTGGAGTAGACTCATTTAGACCAAAATAATCATTTGGTTTTAGCCAGGTTTCAGTCAAGCAGAGTACATCAAAACTATTTTCTGTGATCATTTCATTTACAATAACTGCTTTGGGTGTGAGTGATCTAATATTTATGAGCCCAAACTTTAAAAATTGTTTTTGTTCATTTACTTTACATTTTTCTGGTTTAATTACGATAAGATTTTTTTCTAGATCCTACATTATATTTTGACCTCACTATTTGGGGAACAGACACAGTCTTAATAGTTTTTACAGCGCAAGTACTTTTATCATTTAAGCGGGTGGAACAAAACTCATCATAATAGTTATTAGAGAATTGTCTTACTAGTCACATGGAGCGAAGTGTCCTGGAGATGTTGTCAGAGAGCAGCTCCGCTCCGATTCTGCTGGGGTGTAATCCATCAGCGCGAAACAGCCTAGGACGCTCCCAAAAAAGATTCCAGTTATTAACAAATAGCAGTTTCTGTTCTTTACACCATGACAACAGCCATTCATTTAAAGCAAAAAGTCTACTGAACCTTTCGTGTCCTCGTCGATACGTGGGCAGTGGTCCTGACACGACGATCGTCGCCGCGGGCGTCGTGCTGCGAACCGTCTCGATCAGGCTGCTGAAGTCCCTCTTCAGCGTCTCCGTCTGCCGCAGCGTGTTGTCGTTAACCCCGGCGTGAAGCACGACCGCTCTGGGGCTCTCGTCGACCTTCAGGATCGCGGGTATCTGCGCAGAAACATCGAGAACACGAGCACCAGGCAAACAATGAGTGTGCACTTTACCTTCGGCTAACGTAGCACTTACGTGTCGGACGATGGAGTCTCCGATGATCACAGCGTCGCGTCCTGTCTCGCGGAGGGGAGCGAAGCGGTTCCGGCTGGAGATGCCGAAGGCAGGGGGGGGAGAAGTCGTCGCCCGGGACCCGGCTCGCGTCCTCCGCTGTGGATGCACCCAGGGTCCGTGGTGTCCCGGCGTCGCAGTGAAGGACATCTGGGAAGATCGCGTCCTGGGTGTACCGGGCCTGTGCAGAGAAACACACGGAGTAGACGTGGTGGGACTGTTAGCAGATCGCTGTATACTTACCCCGGACTTGTGAGCGTCAGCCCGGGATGATTCCAGCGCTGTTCTCCGCTCTCTCAGCTGGGCCTGCCTCACCTCCAGGTCGCGAATCTGCTTTCCCACGGCCTCGAGCTCGAGCTGCACAGAGTGGAGACATTCATCCGCCATTAAAGCAAGTAACAGTGAGTACAGCAGTGGTAATGTGTGTGAATAGAGTATTAGCAATGTTAGCGCAACCACGCCGCTGATGCTAACGGGCTAAAAGCTAATAGCGGACCCGGGAGATCAAAATAAAACTAGTGATAGCGAGGCGCTCTGATTGTTTTTGTTGTAGAATACAATAGAGGATATATTCACACGTTATATAAACGGAAACGATGATGTATAAAATTGATTTTTGGGTTAAAAATAGTCAATGAAAAGAATATAGTGACGGAGCTCAAACGCAGTACAGCCGCCAACAACAAACAGGACGTGACGTAAGTCCACATCTGCTATCACAGATGTGGCGATAAGCAGAAACAATACTCGGCAGTGAGAGAGAGGAAGTCTATGGCTTATGTAGGGTGCGTGATTGGCAGCAGCTGTATGTGAAATCAGTGCAATGGATGTTGGGATATGTAGTCCAGGATGGCATGCAACAGTTTTTGAAGTGTGAGCATCAATGTAACAGAAGGGTGACCTCTAGTGGCAATCAGACGGAAGTCCATGGGCAAGATTTGTGAAATTATGAACCAAACCTTGAATTATTTAATGGACCTGAGCTAATATGAACTACAAAGGAACAGTTGTATTTTTACTAACATTGACAAAGATTAATAAATACTGTAACAAAATACATTGCTTATTGTTATTGTTAGATAACACATGCAGTGTTACCATATGATTTTAGAAAACTGTTACTTTGGCTGTATCAAATCAGATTTATACATCAGATTAATTAGAACTATTTTTTATTATTTATTTATTTATTTTTAAGTTAATCAAGAGTGTGCAAAATTGTGTAATACTGTATGTTTCTACTGTGTAATTGTGCTTGTTACTTCAGAGAAACATACTGTACATCCTTTGGTGACACCTGCATGCTGTGCCCAAGAAATAATATGCTTTGAACATTCAGTTCTGCAACGTCTGAGATATATTCTCCAGTGTTCATTAGGGGATTCTAGTGGGTTCTGTGACACCCACATGATATCTGGCCAAGTGTCACCCTTTAGCCTAGATCTTTGCTTGTTAGTGAGCTCGACTCATGTTTCAAACAACCTTACACCGTGCCTCTCTCGGAGCATGGTCATAAGCAGATCCCTAAAGCATTTCAAGACATAGAAAGAAGTAAAAGCTAAATATATGCTCATTTAAATTAGCAAAGTCTCAGCTAGAATTCCGTACTTCCTTTTAGTTCTTATATATATATATATACAAAAAGGGTTAAAGTCACATTACATTTTAACATTGCAATCTAAAAAAAAATATTAAAGCATAAGTTAAAGTTACTAAACTAAAAATGCAAATAATAAAAATCACAGACTAATTGAGTAAAAAGGCTATTTTGATTAACCCATTACACTTGTGCTATCATACAAATACACTTACTTGTAGGTTTAAAATTCTACATGTCACATTTATTGTCCAGCTACAAGTATTTCATCAAAATGTATATTTTAGTCAGAGTTATTGCGCTCATATTTCATTGAGCGCTGTCTGTTTGGAGCGCATGTGCGCGGCGGCGCACTTTCTTTTACAGAATATACCTGAGCAATGTAAGTCAAGCATTAAGAAAAACAGCACATCTCAAACACATTAAACAGCGCGTCTCTGTCAGCCTCACACACAGCCTTTCTCTGTCAGAGCTTGTAATGGGGCGAGCGCGAGCCGCTTTGAACTGAAACTATAAACTATAGGCTACTAGGTGAGAAATAAACGCAGAAATTATTTAAATGCAAAACAAACAAAAAATGCTATGATTGGTTGAACTTTTCACCTTTATCTGTTGCTTGTTTTGAATACTGCGCGTGGACAGAGGCGTCACTAGATTTTTGCATAGTTTAGAGTTACAAATCGTACCAGCGTACTTTGAGGTCAAAATGCGTAGCTGGTACGCAAAATGCATACAGGTTGGCAGGTCTGCGTAGAATGCGTTCATGTCAAGTAAAGTTTTTGGGGAAAGCATGTGGAATTGCGGCGAGCGTTTGTAACCTTGCACGTATGAGAGCGCTCTTCAGAGCGAAGATACATCGTTATCGGGAAACTCGACCCAGATCAGATTTAAGCATTTGTAACGGATATGCAGGTCATCGATTCATGGGTTCTGAACGAATGAATCACGGTTCGTTGAATCTAAAACAATGCAAACCTAACACTTTAGATTTTAAACTCAGGCATACAAATGAAACCTCTTTATAAGCTAAATGCCTGGCCTGGCGCCAGCCTGGCTGGATTTAAATTATTTACGACACTGGACGAGACATTCCAAAGTCACGTGAGCAGCCTCAAAGGAGAAACGACCACATTCCTAAAACACACACACAACCACAAATGTTTTATCTTACACTCAGCATGTATGTCATTATTAAGATGTATTTGATAGGCATTGCAGTGTTAGCCTGTTGTGCGATGGTTATGATTTTCTGATTTGTAACTTTGAATTTGTAACTGATTTGGAAATGTTCATCCTAATTAATGTTCCCAAATAGAGCCCTGTTGGTAACCCTTCCCTTCCCCCCATGTCATAAAAACTTTACGACCTCATCTGGGAGAAACAGGGAAGCCAGCTCTCGCTGGGATTTTTGTAAGGAAAGAAAAAAATGTACCTTTTAAAGGTATTGAATGTATCTCTTTTTGTGCTTAGATGTCTCCCCATATCAAATTGGAGTATCTGCAATTTTATCATGTGTTAATCAAATTGTAAATGTGTGTAGTTCTACATAGAAATGTAACTTTGTGTTCTGTATACTTTTATCTGTCGTGTTTGGTATCTATTTAACCGTGTTGCTTTGAATCAAACATTCATAAATAGGAAACTACAGTAAAATGTATTATTCTGGAATTACCAACTTGCTGGAATAAAACTGCTAAACTCGACTGTACCATAACTCACTCGAAGTGGGTGTTTCCCCAGAGACAAAGGAACTTTTTCCCGCTTCAGATCGCGGACGTTCATTGGTTGTTCACGCGAACAAAGGCGTGAACCAGTCGAGCTATAAGGTCTGACCCAGGAAGTTCCTCCCTCTCTTAGCTTTCTCTCTCTTCTGGTCCTCGCTCTTCTCGTACGTGCTGCTCGTCCCTCTGCGCGCTCCTATCGCCGTCCCCCTCAGCACAGGGGCTGAGAGGACAGCCATTCTCATGACTCCTTCGGAAGCCTTCGTTTTCGTTGTTTTGTTTATTTTCTTTACTAAGTTATTCACCTATTCGCCTCTCCACACGAGGAAGACGAACTCTGAAACATTGCTTTCTTTGAACTTCAAATATCGCGCGATTCCGCAGCAGCCCGGACACAGAGAGGACAAGCCCAGACTGACACACGCTACACGCCCGCTGCTCCAGCACACACACAGAGACACTTGCAAGTATCGATTCTCTTTAGATTAAAATGCTGCTAAAGTTGTCTATGATTTGAGTTTAGGTTGTCTCTCAAGGGTTAATGTCTGCTGGTTTACATAACTGCATTCTCTCATTTACCCTCTTTCACTCTCATTCTCTCCCTCTCCCTCATTTGGATTTCGTTATGTTTTGTACAAAGTTTACTGTCTATACTGTCGTACGCGTATTTACTCTGTATAAATCATAGTTGATGTATTATTAGTTCAATTATTAAATTCCATATACTCCAGATTGTCTGTCTAAGTTGCTCATGTTACGAAGTCAATGAAATGCCGATCTTAGCCACAAAGCTCATGTGTTACTTTAAGTAATATAAATTTTATAAGGACAGGCGAATGGTTTCATGGCCAGAAACTATTCGTCCTGGAATTATAAGAAGTGATAGCGTTACTGAGAATTAATAAAACAAATCTTACGGCCGTTTGCTGGACGAACCACGTTTGATTTACATTAATTTCTAGTAAAAGATATCACAATAATTGATATGAAGAATAGAATATTGAAATATTAATGAGTAAATTACAGTGCCTTGTGATGAGTTATTAATATATACAATTGACCTATTCTTCATCTTCAATAATTTTAATGCAACTGTAATATGATATATATATATTAATCATATTCCTGATTAATTACCCAAATTCCCTATATCATTTGAGTTAATTATTATGTACAACCCAGTGCGGCTACACATTCATTAAAGTGAATCAGTTCAAATGAGTCATTAGTTCGCAAATCGGACGTGTCGTTAGTGGACAGATATGCTCATATGCTCCGCACATATAACGTTACTCCCAAATATATTTTTAGGTCGCACAGATTAAATTTCAGGAGCATATGCGACAAAAATGTTGACAATTTCGAGCCTTGTAGAAGCTGCTAAACTTTCTAGCTAGAAGTAAGCGATAACCAACATGGCTTTACTTTGCTAAATTAGCCCAGAATCGTTTAACATTAATGTTATGGAAGTATGACAAAAGTGATCAATAGATTGGTTAAATTTTACTAGACCTGAATATAAAAATGAAAGACAATATATTGGATTTGCTTACATGAATCATCCGTGTTCACTGTCTTCGTCAGTCAACTGAAGCTGTTCACGTGAGTAGATGGTTGGGTGTGTGGCATTCAGAATGTTGCGCGTACACTGTGAACTTCAATTGTGACAAATCATTGGACTACTTGCGGAGTGACATGACGACATGATTCAAAGGCCCAAAAAACGTTGACAGCGATGAGCGATCATTATGTTTACCAATACCCGAACCCACCCCCCAACCCCCGCACTTTTTTTTTTTTGCATGATTTATGAGAGCATCATTTTCAGGTCGGAAAAGCCGGATTTCTGGATTTTCCAGAAGAATCACACCCCTGATATATAGTACATTTAGAAAGTATTCAAACCCTGTGTTATCCATAATTTTTCATTTCACAGACCAGTGTTCCTCAACCCTTTTTTTTTTCTTATTTTTTTTAATGTACCCTCATAGACAAATCATTAAGGCTTAATTACTCCTTCACTGAATTGACAATAAAGCAGAAGCTGTCTTAGTCTGTCTGCATATGGAGGGACTTAAGCATGACAGTCCATAAACTCATTATAGAGATGAATGAACATTAAAATGTGAGTATTATCATTCATCGAACAAAAGTTTGAATGTGTCAGATAATCAGAGGTGTCAAGTAAGTATAAATTTTGGGTAGCCTATCTACACTTTACTTGAGTAATTATTTTTCAGCCGACTTTTTACTTCTACTCCTTACATTTTCACGCAAGTATCTGTACTTTCTACTCCTTACATTTAAAAAAATAGGTTCGTTACTGCTTTTTCATTTCAGCTTGTTTTCATTTGTCATCATAAAAAAAAAAAAAAAAAAAAACTATCCAGATAGATCGCGCTATCCGGATGGAGTGAATTTGATTGTGGTTGGATGAGAAGTATAAACATATACCATTCCGACACCCTATTGGTTTGTACGCGATCCATCGCACCTGCACATGACACAAATCACATCACACTCCAGCAAGGACATAGCCAGTTTGGATTCGTTTATCAAAAAATATATTTCTTAAAAAAGAAGTGTTGGGTATAGAACCGGTATCCGATCGCCTCAGAGTCAGTCCCCTTAAATTTCATATGAGACCGGCATCAGACCGGGTCTCCTCTCCATCTTTCAGCGTGCTCTTTAACCCGCAGACCGCGAGCGGACAAGCGCATGCACACTTAAACACAATCAGAGGACACAAGGTATGTGTTTATCGATAGATTGTTAGAATGTCCGTATCTGTGCAGTTCTTTGTCATAAATACAGTTTACAAAAGGTCACGAGGGAGCCGGTTTCCCATCTACTGTAAAGTTTTCGCTCATCACACCACAGCTGTTTCCTCCAGCGAAAATCTAGCCCTTAACACATATGAATGAACACATACTTTAATTACACGTATTTAAATATACTTAATTTAATCATACGTACTTTATACATACATGTTGGGGGAAGTCGTGGCCTGGTGGTTAGAGAATCGGACTCCCAATCGAAGGGTTGTGGGTTCGAGTCCCGGGCCGGCAGGAATTGTGGGTGGGGGGAGTGCATGTACAGTTCTCTCACCACCCTCAATACCACGACTGAGGTGCCCTTGAGCAAGGCACCTAACCCCCAACTGCTCCCCGGGCGCCGCAGCATAAATGGCTGCCCACTGCTCCGGGTGTGTGCTCACAGTGTGTGTGTGTGTGTGTGTGTTCACTGGTCTGTGTGTGTGCATTTCGGATGGGTTAAATGCAGAGCACAAATTCTGAGTATGGGTCACCATACTTGGCCGAATGTCACTTCACTTCACTACACTACTGTGCAAACTCTTAGGCACGTTAGTATTTTCACTTAAAAGAATGGTGTGCGGCCAGTTATTTATATATTTTGCTGTAGTGTGTCAGTATAAAATATCAGTTTACATTTCCAAACATTCATTTTGCCGTTGTCAGACTGCTTGTGCATTCAAAATCGCACTAGATTATTATTAAAATGAATGGCAAACTAATTCCTACTGACACACAGCTAAATCTATAAATACCTGGCTTAAAACCCTTTTTTAAATTAAATTAAAATTATGTATCAGCTAACTGCACTTAGGCTCCTACATTACCGGCCCATAATTGTTATCAATGCCCTTGAAACAATTACGTAAAACTTATATTAAAGGAGCCTACATGCTAACTAACAGACTATCTAAAGAAATCTTCTTGATCTTCGCCCTGTCCGAAACAGGGTCTTTCCTTTGAAACCGTTTAGGCTATACATTGTCCTCAGATCCTTGAAGAAGACATAGCTTTGTTATCGGGCGACAAAGCTCGCTGCTCTTAGTCTTGACTTTCACTTGACGAATGAAGCCTTTCTTGTACTGATTAATTTTGTTTTCTCCATGTGAGTTTGGTTCTTTTCTCTTTGCTTTCAGTTCCTTACGCAAATCTTTACATTTCAGAAACCAGGCCACAGCGCATTTTAGTTTTGTCCTGGATGAGTAATAGGTCATTAACTGTTCTATAGCATCTTTGGGCGCTTGCGTCTGAATAACATGCACTTGAACTACCTTTTTAACCTCAGAGTCGTCAATGTCCAGCATTCCAAGATCTGGATTTTTGGGCCACTGGTCTTGTGTACAGAGCAGGAAACTTCAACAGTCTGTCCTCTCGAGACATGATCAGCAGGATTCAGATTGGTATTCACATATCTCCACTGTGAAGTCTGAGAGTGCTCCAGGATTGTTGTGATCCTATTGGCAACGAAAGTCTTGAATCTTGTGCCTTCGCTGTTAAAATATTTCAGCACAGCCATGCTATCTGTCCAAAAAATTGACTCATTAAGTTCCAGTTCAAGCTCTTTCTTCAGAAGCTTGTCCATCTTGATAGCAACTGTGGCTGCAGTCAATTCCATTCTTGGTATGGTTGGAGACTTTAAGGGCGCAACCCTTGCCTTCGCCATAATCAGGGTGGATTGAGCTTCACCGCTTCCAGTGCGTAGCAGTAGGTAACTTGTTGTTCTGTATGCGTCCTGACTAGCATCAGCAAAATGATGTAACTGTGCAAAGACTGGCGCAAACTGACTTAACACATCTGTCAACTCCAAAGGTCTCAAGCTGTTGCAATCCAGACATCCACCTTTTCCAACTCTTAATGACGTTATCAGGCAGATCTTCATCCCAGCTATACTTCTGCCGGCATAAGTCTTGCAAGATTCTTTTGGCAGGCAGTACCACTGGAGCAAGAAAACCCATCGGATCAAAAATGGAACGGACGAGGGAAAGCAGGCCTCTCCTAGTGTGTGGTCGAACTTTGAGGTTAATTTTGAACTTGAACTGATCCGTTTCAGCACACCACTGAATTCCCAATGCTCTCTCCATTGGCAAGTTATCTTCATCCAAGTCCAAATCCTGAAAACCCTTGACCCTTTCCTCTCCAGAAATGGAGTTGAGCAACCTTTGTTACTCGACCATTTCGTTAGTCGAAATCCACCTTTTGCCAACATGCTCCTTAAGTCAGCGCAAAGGGTGATTGCTGTGTCTTCATCTGTAACTGATTTAAGACAATCGTCTACATAAAAATTTTCCTTCACTGTTTTGGCAGCTTCTTGACCAAATTCATCCTCAAAATCTGTAGATGTGGTGGACCAACATCTTGTGTTCGACAAGTGCCTGCTCGCAGTTCCCCTCGGGCCACCAAAGAAACCTGAAGAAATCCGTGTCTTCATTGCTGACTCTGACCTGGTGGAACATAGCCTCCACGTCAGCCATGACTGCCACGGTCTCTTGTCGGAACCTTAAAAGGACCCCCACTAGCGAGCTTGTTAGGTCCGGTCCCTGCAGGAGCTGTTGGTTCAGCGATGTTCCTTGAAAGCTCGCTCCACAATCAAAAACAACACACAGTTTTTGCTTAACAGGATGTCTAACTCCATGATGAGGCAGATACCATGTTCGTCCCTCAGTTGGCTTACATTCAATGCTATCCAGCTTCACTGCATAGCCTTTCTTGAGGAGGTCATCCATAAATGCAATGTATTCAGCATGAAACTTGACATCTCTGGAGAATCTTTTCCGTAGGTTCAACGCACGTTGCTCTGCAACTGATCTGTTGTTTGGCATGCATAATGACTTGTTCTTCACCGGCAGGCAAACACTGTAATGACCATCCACAAGTTTTGAGGACTGAGACACCATGTCAATAAACTGGTGATCATCTTTGGACATTTCAATGTCTTCGTTTTGTCCAGCATCAGGAAAGTCCTGCTTGAACTGCAGTTGCCAGAGCTCCTCTAGCTTGGCTACTGAGATACGATTGGTGGTGACTCCTGTAAATGTGTTTGTCTCCCTCATACCGCTTCCACCTCTGAGTGGCCCATTTACTGTCCAGCCTAATATTGTTCTCACTGCATATGGGCCGTCATCCATGCTGCTAACCACCTGCAGTGGCTCCATCGCCTTGGGAACATTTGCTTCGAGTAATCCAATCTCTGCTTGGATAGTGGGGAGTTTCACCTCCTTTAGATGAGGCCAACTGTCAACATCCTCTTGGCGGGGAATATTGTCTTTGGTTACAGGGATGTTTTTCTGTGAAAACACCTCTGAAAGTTCAATAAAGTGATTGCCATCCAAGCTACTGATTTCCATTCCATTCACAATACAAGTGTTGACAATAGATTCATTCCCCATTGTTTGTAACAAGATGCTTGTATTGCGTCCGTTCATATTCAGCTGGTTTATTAAAGACTCCGTAGCGAAAGTAGCTGAGTTACCTTGATCCAAAAATGCGTACGTTGTCACTGCCTTGGTTCCCTTTTGTGCTTTGACACATACTGGAATGATCGAAAGAGCACAGTTTTCCTTACCGGCCCCGGTGACTTTTTCTTTCATGTGTACAAGGGCACTTGAAACAGATTGCTGCTCACAATTTTTGCTTGTGGCTTCTTCTTGCAAGCCTTTACTATTTATGTGCAGCAGTGTGGGATGCAGTCAAGAACATTCTTGACATTGAGCTTTCTCTTTACAGCCGCTACTCATATGACCATGTTTCAAACATGCAAAACACAGACCTTTGCTTCGCAGGAAGTCAGTCTTTTCCTTGTGCGGCTTGCTCTTGAGTTTTCTGCAGACTGTAAGACTGTGTTGCTCTCCCTTGCAATAAACACAAGGCTTGCTGTTTGCATCCACTAAGACATTTTGTGTTTTTGGCGTTGGTTGTCTGTTATTTTCAGTTTGGGAGGAGACAATAGCCGCTGTGAATACTTTCTTTGGTTTGAGTATCTCTGCGTATTTTAGGTTTGGTTTCTGTTGTACTGGTTATTTTGGCCTGGTGGTGGTTTCTTGTATGTTCCCATAGAGTGGGTGAAGTAAATATCTAACTTGCTTGTTGACAAATTCGACAAAATCTTTGAATGTTTTTTCTTGTAGGTTGCACGCAGACTTTCTCCAAGCATATTTGAGTTTGTATGTCAACTTGTTAGCTAGTGCCTTTATGTTAGCTGTGTTGTCCAAGTCTTCCATGTAGCTTATATCAGTCATTGTGTTGCAGCAGCCAGTGAGGAACAATGCGAAAGACTGCAGTGCAGCACCATCTTCTGATTTGATTGTCTGCCAATCCAAAGCCTCCTTTATGTAGGCTTCTGCAATCTTGTAGTCATCACCATAAAACTCCTTTAGCATTTCTTTCGCTTTAGCATAGCCTGCTGAGGATTCCATGCAGCTTTTTACCAACTCATGTGGTTGTCCACTTGTGTACTGCAACAAAAACTGTAAGCGATCCCGACTGTCACCAGTGCGATCAACTCCGTGTTCAATAGACCTGATAAAGGATTTATACGGATCGCCCTTGAACGTTGGAATGGTGAGCTCAGGGAGAAATGTGGCTTTGTGATTCTTCACAAGGTACTCAGTGACGTCAACTTGCTGAGAGATAGCCTTGCATAAATTATCAAGCACTGGTCCATCATTGAGGTCCATGTTCGATGCAGGCCTGGTTCTTTGCAGCCTTGCAAGCTGAACCTTGTGATTGGTAGGTGGTGTTCACCTTTGTTTCAGCGATCTGTTCATTAGCTTCTATACTGCTCTCGGCTGCTTGTGTGCATTTATATTTTTGCAAAACTTCCATTTTTGCATCTGACTCTGCAAGAGCGGTCTGCATTGCATGCATCTCCTTTCTAGCCTTTATCGCAGCCTCTATTCGTTTTTGCTCAGCCTCAAACTCCGCCTCTCACCGCTTTTCTTCTGCTTGCAGCTGAGCTTCCCTGCATATTTTTTCTGCATGCCAATCTGCTTCTTCTTTTTCTATGGTTAGCTTCTCTCTTAAAGCTGCAGCCTTTGCCTTTAATGAAGCACACTTCATTTCTGCCTTTATTCTGACTGAAGATGATGATGACACACTTCCACATCGTGATCCAGGTCTGCTTGAGCATTTCGTGTTGCTTTTTGAGGATGTAGACCTACTATCTGTTGGCATTACGTGTTTATCACACTCTTCAGCCTGCTCAGAGCATGTCATGACATCTTTCATCCATTCCTCACATTTCCAGAAGAAATCATTTATTGGCTTATTTTTAAGATCAAACCAATTCTTTTGATTATCCAGGAATTTTTCTTCAGACATAAATCTTCTCAAACCAGCATTTAAGTCGGAAAATTCTTGCTGCAAACCACTGAAGTCCACACGCAATTTATTTTTAACAATATCAGCGTTTGCATCATCTTCCATTAATTGCTCAATATGCTTTATCATGCTCGTTAGCTAGGATAGCTTATTCCTGCGTGCATGGAGTTGTCTGGACTTGTGTTCTTCCACAGCCTTCTCAGTCATTTTTACTGTCCATTTTTCACTGTCTTGTTCATCCATAACAAACGAATGTTTCCACACTTAGTTAATGCAAATGTCAAAACCGTAGGGTGAGCTTAACACACACACAATGCGTTCCACTTCCTTTTTATTTATTTATTTCTCTCTTACGGCGGTGCGCACACACCATCCGCGCTCCTCATGATTCCATTCACGATCCACAGCAGAGCAAGGAAACTACAACTCACAGATTCACCGTGAAAGTTTCCTCCTTCCGTCCTTTGTCTCGAGTCAGGCGGTTCCAAAGTCCAATAATCCGTGCAGTGCTAGTTTTTTGACAAAAAATGTAGGTTTCCACTGAATGAAGCCCTAGCTTGACACTTTGTCCACTCCCTTCTTCAGAATTCACATTAATAAATCCATGGAACCACTCGTGAAAAAACGTATCCGTTTACTCAGTTAGCATCAAAAAACATCAGCACAGGAATATTACAAAAAATAACAACGATTAATTACCGACAAAAGCAAAAGAGAGAGAAAAAAGGTCAAAAAACTGTGTGGCTCCACTCTCTGCTTGCCTGACCATTCCACAATGACGCCCTATTTTTTATTTTTTTTCTCATTCTCGCGAGAGTATCCCAAGCAATTAAAGGTACATGCGATTTGTAATGAATTAAACCTTAATAATCATTGGGAAGAAGGAGTTGGGAACCGGCTGACAATCAAAATGAAGCTTTAATTACAAAATAAACACAAAAAAGCGCACCAGCCCCTCACGGACGACTGATGCGCACAAAATAAAACCAAAACCTAAAATAACGCCCAGGCCTGGTCCTCTCTCGTCCTTCACTGTCGTCGCTCCAGTTTTATATCCTTCCATCTCCTATGTGGGACTCGAGACCGGTGGGTCGCAGGTGTCGCTGATTTCCCAATCACTCCACCGGCCTCACTCGTGTTCCCACATCCCTCGGCCCCGCCCCACTCGTCACACAATTAAAGATAAAAATGCGATTACAGTTCTCTATTCCCAAAATATAACCAATGTAATATGCACTCTAAATTATCCATACACATTTTAGATAATGACACAATTAACTCCTTGCATTACTTTAAATATTAACCGCATAAACCTGTAAATACTGTAAATATTACCTTCAATTTCCTCCACAAAAATGAATCATGTAAATTACTATTTAACGCATAAATTAAAATTATGTATCAGCTAACTGCATTTAGGCTCCTAGACCTAGTATCTATACCTCTACTTGAGTAATGAATGCCAATACTTTTGACACCACTGCAGATAATACAACATTTTGAAAATGAGAGATTTTGATATTTGAGTCTAATTTTTGAGAATGAAGTGAGAACAACACTCAGAACAGCAGGTAGAGAAACACTGCTACCAAAAACAGGATTGTTTTGGAAATGTACATATCAGAGAGATTTATTCCTAAATCAAAAAATCTCATCACTTTCTGAGTTCAAGCTGCTGTGTTTAAGAAATGACTCTAAGACTACCAAGTGTCTTTATTACAAGAGATATTAACTATCATAAACGAATCAATCAGGCTTTGACCAACTATCAATCAATCAATCAACCTTTATTTATACAGCCCTTTACAACACTTTAAGTAACCCACGTGCTTTTCAGGTAATATAAAATAAAAATAATAACAAAATATATAATGCCACAAAACAAAGTATGAAAAAAAAAAAATTGTATGCCACAAAGAAAACACAAAATGCCACAACAACTGCTATAAATTAAAAGCCAGTCTAAATAAATAAGTCTTGATAATCATGACATTATTACTGATAAAGGGCATGTTTCACAAACAAACATACGTACAAGCAAGCAAGCAAGCAAATAAACAAACCAATAAATAAATTATTATTTATTTAACAACAGTGACAAATTATTATAAATAATTTTTAGAATGTTATCAATATCATCTCAAGGATCTAGGAAGTACTTTTCCACAACTGTTTGTATTTTCAAAATGCAGCTTTTTAAATGTTTATTCATTGCGTTTTACTTGAGGTTGCGCTAAAGGTATAGCAGCTATAAATAAAGGTGTATATTTAAAATAATAATAATAAATAATTTACTATTAAACAAATTATTTCAACAAAAATGTGAACATCTATATCCAAACTATGTAATTTTATTTAATACTGTTATCTAATAAAATGATGCCTTTAACATGGAAAGTATATCAAATTCTTAAGAAACTCCATGACTAAAATATTCAAGGATAGGTTTGTCACAATATTTTGATAATAACCTTGATATGAGACAAACAAATGAATAAATTCTACTACTAATAATGTTTAGGTTAACTTTTTTGGTTAACAGTTTTTCAGAAATAAGGTGAAGTGAAGCCTCTAAACCAACATATAACCAACCTATAATCAAATATTGGAATAGAAATGGACAAGTATCGCAAAAGTAGGACAATCTTTTCTATCCCCCTTTTCCATTAGAGAATAAAAAGTCTTTTGATAAAGAAACAGACATCTAATTACACAGGCACGATGGAAGTCTGAGGTATTGGCTGAGGATAAAACAAATGGAACTGATCTCTCAGACAGTCAAGAGGACCCTCGGGAGCTGTCACCCAGTGATGACCAACAGTGCAAACAAATGTCTCCTGTTCCCGTCTCCTTCTATTGTTCCTAAACAAACACAACCTCTCTGACAGTGGTCAGGAAAGTGTTTAGTTTGCTAATGTACTGGGAAACAGAAGAATTGGTGGCAGACAGTGCTCCTATTGTCCCACTAGTTACTGTGGGAACAGATCCCACTCTCTAACCCGGATTGAGTGATCCAGGGCAATAGAAAGTTCTAAAAAAGAGAAGAAAAAACTGGAAAACCATACAACTGCATCTGCTGCATTCATTTTCTAGGGAGCGCTGCTGAAAGAGAAGATGAAAGAGCTGACCACAAACGCCAGTGCCAATGGCACCTTGACAGACAGGCTAATGAAGCTAATGAACCCCAAGTAAAATATCAGAAAACTCTAAATGTACAAATTTATGAAGTTATAAAATATAGTAGTGTACATATGCCCCACTGAGAAATGTACAGCAGCACATGCATCAGAAATAATTCCCTGGAGTGGGAAACCATTCCAATTTGTCATTTTATGACAATAAAGATATTTTAAGACGATTTATACTCCTATACATAAACCATGACTGGTTTGTAAGCAGATATCATTGTAAGCAATGATACTGTAAGTGATAAATGGTTGTACAAATGTTATCAAAATACTAAGAAATCAGCACTGAAAATTTAACAAGAGAAAGATGTTGAAACAACACTGCAATAATGCAAATTCTAAGCAACGTTCAACCTTGATCATTGATTCACATGTGCATAAAGATTTAAATGCTTTCTTGGATTTTATTGCATGAATAAAGAACAGTGCTGTGTGTGTGTATAAATAAATAAATAAATATGAATAGGCTAGTAAATATATTGTCTAGAACAAATAACAAATCAATGTGATATAAAACAAGGTCATAATGCCTTGTTTTCTCTTTGCCTTATTCATACAATATTTCCCAATATTTCGAGTTGGGTAGCTAAAGGAAAGAGAAACATGCATTTTTATGATTAAGGACAGAGGTGTAAAGTCATGACACTGTAATTTGTTGAAAGAATTATAAACACATTCCTTAGCCAGCCATAGCAAGCCGCTGTGAGGAACATCCTGTGAGCTGATAAGGATGCACCACATGTTTCCTTTTGATGTTGATGGAACTTGATATGCTGTATGCTGTTGTTGGCACTGATGACACTGAGCAGGGTCCTTCCACCCAACCATATGGATCCAGTCAGAAGTCTGTCCTCCTGCTTCTGATGAGGACATCAAGAAAAATCAGCTTTAATGAACAGAAGCAGACAATCCATGTTAGTAGAGATAAATGACCAGTGTCTTATACACACAGTGTTTATGAGAATGGCAGCCTTATTCTACAACAGAATTATTTTTGATGATAGCGATATATCAAAATGTTCAGCATATAGTATTAATGGTGCTGTAGTGATTTTTGAGAAACATTGTTTATATTTCAAATCGGCAGACAAACAAACAAAAAAGACCCACAAGTAACACCCAAAAGATTGCACACACACACAGAACAAACAGCTAGAAATGCCTTCAAAATTTTCTGGTCGTTGGTGGTTTCACTTACTTAAGCTGGCATGAAATGAAAATTCACCCTATCTATTTTCAAAATTCATGTTATAGGTATCATTATAAATTATTCATTCAAACATTTTTTATTAATATTGATTTATTTATATATTTTTGGGACCTTCATAATTTTTTATAAAACTGTTATAAGTGGATTTTCCAGTGAAACAACAGACTTCTCTCTGATGACATATGCAAGAATTAAATAATTTAGTCCAGTTAAACCCACCCTTGCAAGCTCGCATTCATTGACCTCCACTTTTGAGTGAGATGCTGAGCTAAAGGGCAACTAAACCCCTGGTCAGAGCCTTACTCCACCCACTGGCAATATTTGAAAAATGCTGAAAAGTGGGCAGAGCACAGCGGAGATAGAGGGGATGAACCGAGGGCGGGGCTGAGCGGGTGGGGCGTGAACAGGAGACCTGCAGTAACGGATTGATTGACAGCTGCTGTCAGAGTCGCTAAAATGGAGAGTGACTGTAGTGACGCAAGTAGCTTTGCAACAAAGCGTTAATTTGAAGTAGAGCACTTTTCTCCCCCACCTTCACCTAAAGTGGATGATGTCGAGGTGTCTGTGGCCTGAGCCATATCAATTCGAGCCGCTGGCTCAAACTGCGGTCTTAAGTCCCTTTTCAGCGCGAGCTGTGTGGAGAAGCCCATTTCCACCTCCATTGCGTTGGAGAAGCAATCCCGCGTAAAATGCAGTTTGCACACTCTAGCTCTAGGCGGGAACTCGCGGTCTTCCAGGCCAAGTGCATGCAACCACTGGCACCTACTTTTAAAATCTGCTGGAAAACTATGCAGTCCAGCAGTGCTGTCGCAACCAGCAACACTACACCTACGTACCATCCTGACCACTGTACTAAATACAGATGAATCTACGCCAACTTGAAAGCTATCCTAACTGATGCAATATGCGCCTAACTAACTATGCTTCTAACAATACTAACGTTACACTAACAACTATGCTAATTAACTACATAGGCTACACAAAATAATCTAAATAACTATATAAATGCTATGCTAAATAGATGCTATAATAATCTATCCTGGTAGTTTTCAATACTCGCAATTCCAACTCCTGACTCACTACAGTCAGTGATTTTGACGGAACAAGATGGTTTTATACTGCCAAGGGCATGGTAACTCGTACAGAGGGGCGTGGTGAGTTGGAAACTGCTTACGTCACTTGCCACCGCAACATCCAATAGGAAAAATCAACTGTAGTAGCCACCGTTCAACCTGAAGAGGGCAGCACTCAGACATTTTTACACCATATATTGTATAATTAAAACACTTTATACTCAAATGTCAAAAAAGTTACTCGAATCAATGAACAGCACTAATAAAGCCACATTCTTACAGATCATTAACTAAAAAAAGTTGGTTTAGGGTTTAGTTACTCTTTAACCATAAAATGAAGGTCAGTATGTTCAAGAATTGTTTTGGACACTACTGACTTTCAATGCGTGGACAAAAACAACTGAAGCATTCTTCAGAAAACTATTCTAAACCTTTAAAGTAAGCATTACATTACATCTAAATGCATGTTATATATGTTTCTTTTAGTTGTTGTTGTGGTTCTTCTCTCTGATGACATATGCAGGACTTATATAATCATTTATTCTGCTTAAACCCCACCCCTTTCTTACAATCAACTATACGCTTGCATTCAGATCTGCCCCTATCCAACCAATAACCCATGCATAGAACCAAGATCCTGCCCTACATTTTATCTTTGTGGATAATTTGTTTTACTCAAATGGATGTCACAGTACAGAAGAAAAGCTCTGAGGCTACTTTTTCACTAGTCCCAAACCCATTCCACATGCTGTAACTCAGACGTTTTGCAAGCATTTGAAAGCGTTTGAATCCAAACTTTGTGAGAGCTCACGCAGCCACAAGGCTTGGTAATGTTAGGGTAATGCCGCTAATGTTAGTTTGGTTAAATGGCTAAAACAAAGTGGTTTACACTGCTGCCATCCATGTTTCTTGCGGTAAGACGTTAAAATGTTGCTATGGCTATTTTAATAATGAGCAACAACTCTAATCTGTACAAACATGGAATGATATTTAGGAGATTTCTCACACCAATAAATTGCTCTACTGTCTCTTCCAAAACTACAGTATGCCTACAGTATATTTCATATGATTCATTTACTTCTGAAGCGCTTGCAGCTTGTGCTGCGTTCAGATTTTAATGTTAGTTTTTGTGGTTAAAGCAGAGCATGTTTAGTCTTTCATTTGAAATGGGTGAGCCCAGATTTTTGTTTAAACCACACTTCGTGTTATACATCATATAGCTGCAATAGAGCAAAACCAACTGCAAAACTATTAGAGGGTTTGTTAACTGTCAGAAAACCTAAATGCTTTTCAAATAGTTTTTATTTTTATTTGAATTGAAGCGACTGGAGGATGCAATACCTTCACTGAAATGTCAGGAAGCATCCACACACTTCAAATGAACTCTGACTGTAATGTTTGTTGAACGTATATTTCAATAATTCACACAGACCACAGATTGATGTGAGTATCAGTTTTTACTCAACTTTCTTATTCCTTCCACCAGGTTCTATACACATATCTAGCCACAGAGCGCCATCAACAGGTAAGGAGTAATAACACAATTACCATACATTACAGACATCTCTTCAAGGAGAGGTTTTCTGTGTCAGCAAAATCTGATTGCTCAGTCCACTTGATTCTGTGACTTCATTTCACAGCTTAATAAGAACATGTTGTTAATCCAGTGGCTTGATCGGGTTCGACTGACCTTATTGATCTACCTTTTACACTGATAAAGCCACCAAGCTATTGCATTTAATGTCTTCCTCTCTGACATTACAAAATGGACAATAAAAGTTTCCATCTTCGTAGGATCAGGCTATTTTAATGGTCTAAATCTATATGCATACAGCAATTGTCCATTAGCTGTAGATCAGGGACCTTACCCCTTGTAAGCATTCCATCATTGCACATGGCTGCTGATAACTGGTGGCTTACATCATCCAATAATGCCTATCCATCAATGTCTTTTATGATGTCTCTTTACTCTTGGCGAGGACTCAAACTGATTAAACATTAAAATCTAAGAGCACCATGGTGCCAAATACATGAATATGTGCCTCACAGAGGGGTTACTGAAGTGTTAGTCATTAAGACTAATGAAAGATGACCACATATGCATTGGCACTTACAGCAGCCCCATTTGCCTAATTACACAGGACGTCATCAAATCCCTTGTTATAGACAATGGACCTTTTTCACATACTGGGTTTCTGTGGAGCAGAAGTAATCATAGTTGAGTAAAATTCTGTAGCAGTGACTGGGAGACTACCACAAATATAAGTATAGCAAATGATAAACTCCATGATAGTGTTTTTATGACTCTCAAAAAAAAGAAAGCGACCAAGCTATTGCATTTACTGTCATTTACTGTCCTCTCTGATATTAAAAAATGGACAATAAATGTTTCCATCTTCATAGGATCAGGCTATTTTAATGGTCTAAATCTATATGCATACAGTAATTGTCCATTAGCTTTAGATCAGGGACCTTAACCCCAAGTAAGCGTTCCATCATTGCACATGGCTGCTGATAACTAGCAGCTTACATCATCCATTACTGCATATCCATCAATATGTGTCATTTAGGAGCAGATTAATGTGAAATAACTGGTATTACAACAATAGACTGACATGGTAAAAATAATAATAATAATAAAAAAAATATTATTAATATTATTATTATTTTAATTTTAAGACACTGTAAAATTTCTAATTTCTTAATATCTTGACATCACAGTAAAATCTAATACTATAATATAATAATAACTATTTGTGGTACAAGTAAACATTAAGAACACAGAAGCAAACTGCAAGAAACAGGAGAAATAAATAAAAACAAGATCAAAATAAACATAAATAATAAATAAATAAAGTTTTTCAGGTAGGTCTAGTAATATTCAAGTAAGACATTTTTCAGAATTTAATTAAAGTAATCACATAAAATATGACTACATAGACTTCACTATATGAATTAAATACAAATTTATTCTTATTTCAGACATTGTTCACAGAAGAACTTTAAGTTATTTTCTATTTTTCATTTGTTGTCTAATTAAGGACAGAGACAGCAGCAGGTGTATTAGACTGCTGTCACTTTAAGACATACTCACCAAGAAGAGAAAGCTGTGTAAGCCAATCAGATTTGACATATTTTGTGCGCATCGTACATGCGTGCAGTAGACGTGCTTTTCCACTTCACCCAATTGTTTTCCGATACAAACATTATAGTATTGTAGCTAATACAACTGGTGCCAGAATTGCAATTTCAAATTTAATCATAATTTATAAAAACTCATTCAAGCTTGTTTCTGTGATTATATTATTATTATTATTATATATATATATATATATATATTTTTTTTTTTTTTATTTTGTCTTTTGATGGTGGCCACTCCACCTGTTTTTCATGGCTTCAGAGCTAAATCAATTTGACACCAAACATTTTAGTCAACAAGACATTTTTTAACACATTAAAGTGCTTTTTGGCAACACATCAAATACCAAAAAATGATTATTTCAGCAGCATTACTTTAAGACATCCCCACTGGCCCATTCCTCATCTCAAGTGCTGCTCAAGTGATACGTATTAACACCTGAGGGATCGTACAATAAATCACACAGATGAATGGATATAAGATGTACAGCCCCACATTGGGACATTAAAATGATGCACATAAGTAGCGAGTAAAAAGTGCATTCACTGTTGAAAACTAACATGGAGCTGAAGGTCAGGTTCTCCTTGACAAACAGACATCAAACACAAATCCAAAGTTGCTTCTTGCTGCATGAATTGCATTATTCTGATTATGAAATTCTGAGAATGCACAACATTTTGATATAAATTAATGCATAGCAATTACATTCACTCACAATTACATTCAGACGTGTGTACTTGCTTTAAACAGAGAGTTGATTTATTTCTCCATTACAGTGTTATTTATAGTGACTAGCGCAAAACCAGCACTTGAATCTGAAGGATAAATTGTTTCTACACAGTGGGCCTGTAAAAGGACTGCTGACCCTCTTGTGTTTGCACTGTTGGTGCAGTGCACTCCCTCTAAAGCAAATAGATGAATCTCTGTTGGCTTCCATCTCAGCTGCAGAAATCGCCCTAGATGTGCTTGAAATACATGAATTTGCTCTCCTGTGATATTAAAGACACCTTTATATGGTGTAGTAAACAGAATCTGTTATGAAGTTGATGACCAGGGGTGTAAAAATTACTAAGATATTGTAGTTAAATGAAAGCACAGACAGATACTATGTCCAAAATTTTACTAATTAAGTACCTACATGAAAAAAGTACAAAACCTATCCATATTTTATTGACACTGAATATTTAAGTTGAAGCTTTTTAAATGGACTTTTTATACCAACTCTTAGAAAACAAGAAGC
The DNA here is from genome assembly GCF_963082965.1 of Carassius carassius. Lineage (NCBI taxonomy): Eukaryota > Metazoa > Chordata > Actinopteri > Cypriniformes > Cyprinidae > Carassius > Carassius carassius. Next base: position 29,135,447 of record NC_081766.1, on the reverse strand, counting down.
TAAGATTTTTTTAAAGCATTTTGATGCAAAAGAAACCTGTCACCAAATCACTATTATCTCACTAATTGCCTATTTAAATTCCAAAGATGAGCTAAAACTGTAGCTTTAGGGGTATAACAGCTTGTCACTGGGTCAGTACCCTCAAAGGAACACCTCTGTTCCTTCTTTACCCCTAAAGTGTGCATATTAGTACCTAGTACTCTTATGATACTTTCATTAACCTTTTAGGGATAAATAAGGTACAGTGGTATCCCTTTGAGGTTACGGTGAGGTTACTGCCCCAGTGACAAGCTGAAAAGCTACTCCTAAAGCTAAAATTTTTGCACATTGGTTTTCTGAGAATGTAGCCAGAGAGATCAAAAGCACAATATTGAGATTAGGGCTGGGTTTCAAGTTTTTATACTTTTTAGGCACCAACCAAATTGCCTTGATGCCATAGAGCAGGGTTGGCGAACTCCGGCCCTAGAGAGGTGCAGTCCTGCAGAGTTCAGCTACCTGCCTGTAGCTTTTTAGTAACCCTTCAGACCTTAGCCCCTTTCACACTGCACTTTGGACCCGGAAAATTGCCGGAACATTGCCTGGTCGCCTTCTGTGTGAAGGCAAACACGTCCCGGGATTGATTCCAGGATTGATCCCGGGTCGGGGACCTATTAACCTTGCCGAGTTCAGTCCCGGAACTAGCACTGTGTGAAGGAAAGCCAGAAAGAATGCTGTAAAGGGTGTGTCATAGTGATGATGCACGTTATTGCACGACTCTTACCAGGTGTTTTGAAGGCAGATCAACATTTGCGATGAAAAAAATAAGTTCAAACTGTAATGAAGCAGAGATCAGTTAGTTCCTCACTTTCCACAAGGAAGCTGAGATCGTTCGCCAGCTTCAGTGAAAGTCAACGTGCCTAGCGTTTTTGACTCGTGAAATACACGTCACATGCTGATGTCACGTGTCTTTACGGGACCTTTACGGGTTGTGTGGGAATGCACACACATATTCCGGATAATCACTGGCAGCGTGAAAGGGGCTAAATCTAGCGACCGGGGAACAATTGCCGGGACACATTACCCGTGTATTTTCTGGAATCGCAGTGTGAAAGGGGCTCTTGATTAACTTGTTCAGGTGTGTTGTCTGATTAGGGTTGAAGCAAAACTCTGCAGGGCTGTGGCTCTCCAGGACCGACGTTCGCCACCTCTGCTATACAGTATCAAAAAATGTCTTGTCATTCAGTACCAAATTTTGATATCTAAGGGGTTAATCTCATCAATGTCACTGAGCCAATAAGCATGCAGCATGCTTGATGTGCCTAAATCAAGTGCTGGTGATTGTCTCTGGTGATTCATTAGAGAAAAACGTCTCAGGTTACGAATGTAACCATGGTTCCCTGAGTAGGGAACGAGACACTGCGTCCTCTAGTGGTCGCTATGGGGGAACACCTCGACGTGACCCGTGTCTTAAGCATACATTGAAAAAACACCAACTTGTTGGCCAGCGACAGCCTCTGATGTCACTACCGGTGCGACTATAAACAAGCACTGGGAGAACACGTCATTCACTTCTTCGTCTGAAGCTTGTGTCCGAAGCATGGCAGGGAGCTAGAGGGTGCAGTGTCTCGTTCCCTACTCAGGGAACCATGGTTACATTCGTAACCTGGGACATTCCCTTTCAAGGGAACTTCGAACTGCGACCTCTAGGGGTCGCTATGGGGAACACTAAGTACCAACTCTACCATTTTTTATGGGAGTTGCCCCTGGGACGTTTAGACGGCTGTCTGTAACAGTACCCCTTATGGCCAAAGGCCGAAGCTACATACCCAACTTACCTGTAGGGCCTCGGCCCAGGGTAGAGCTGAAGGCTCAAGGGCGCCTCCTTTTTTAGAACCATAAAAAACATTATAGGTCCAGCATAGGAGACTGTTATGGGAGAGGTTTCCACCTAACCTCGATCAGGTGGACAGCTGGTGGTTACAGGGGAATTAGGAAGGGGAGGATAAAAGCAGAAGTTAAAAAGTTAAAAAAGGGAACGAGTAAATACCTCGGTATCACTCCGATTCAGACGAGAACACTGCCTCGTCTAGATCACACCCCTTAGGTTTTGCTTACCTCCTCGTGACCCACGATTCCTCTAACCCCTGCCCGCAGGTGGGGGAGGAGCGCGAGTTGCGACACAAGCCACATCCTCAGATCAAGACAGGCCAGGACCCCTAAGTTGTTCAGACTCAGACCTGTACCTTCGTGGAATGAAGGATCTGAAAGCTGCAGAGCACGCCTTCATCTCTCTGAACTTCTCAATCGCCATCTCAACGGAAATACCGAAAAGTTCAGAAGGCGAAACCTGAGCATCGAGAAGAAAGCCTTTTCTTTCCTCCCGATGTCTGCCAGATTCATCCACAGATGTCTCTCCGCTGGCATCATGGTCCTGCCCATGGCGGAGGCTTCCTGCTTGGTAGCACGGAGAGAGATCCATGGTGCAGCACAGCTCAGCTATCTGATCAGAAAAAAAGGCCCCTGCCTCTATCCAGGTCTCTTAGTAGATCAGTTTGATATGCTTGAAGCACCAGCATCATGTGTAATAAAGCCAAAGCCTGACCTGCTACTGTGTATGCCTTGCCATTTACGCGAGAGGATTTTCTAAAGGGGCTTAGATGGCAAGGAGGATTTTTCCCCTGCAAAAAGAAAGTTTTTAGCTCTTTCTACAGGGAGCATCCTCTCATAGCCGTTTTTGCGCATTACCTCGATGTCGGCAGATTTACTTTCATGCCGAAACCGATGGATGAGAGAAGAAAACGTCCTCTTGCATTTCTTTTTGATCTCTGTATGGAAATCATGCAGAAATAGAAGGCTCAACTGAGCTGGAGGGCTATGGTCAAAAAGATAATGCTCATCAAGGTTTTTTTTTAATTTTTTTGCCTCACAGCGTCACCTTGTTAGCGCACTCTAATGGCAAGTCCTTTTTTTTTACTTTGCCGTGGCGTGATCAATAACCTCTAACAGCTCTACATACGCAGGGCAGGAGAATTGAGAAGGCTCAGCCTCAGCTTCTTCACCATCCTCAAATATCTCCTGCTTTTTCTGGGTAAAAACCCAGAGCACTAACCTCAATGTCAGAAAGTGTTAAAGATATAACATCATCCTCCCGAGGCTCTCTCTCGTCCGCCGCCATTACGAGCGTGAAAGGGAAAGTCCCTCTTTAAACCATTCAGACAGATCCACCTGTATTCTCACAAGCTCATTCTCCTCCGTGCCTCAGCAGCGACAGGTCCTGAATGGCAGGAAGCAGATGGCTGCCTTTTTTCCCTTTTTTTTCAGATGAGAGACGAATGAGAGCTTTTTTTCATTGAAAAAACGCTCACAATGCACGCAGATTGCCTCCTCAAAGACATCGTGTGCATGCTCTTCACCCAAACAAATGATGCAAAGATCGCGTGTGTCATCGGGTGTCAAATAACGCAGACACAGATGCACACATTGTCTAAACGCTTGCTAGTTGTCACCATGATAAACAGAGAAAGATTGCTCTTACCAGTTCTTTCAGATACACGCTTCAAATAGAACAGTCAGTGAAGATGAAGAAGAGAATGACGTGTTCTCCCGGTGCTTGTTTATAGTTGTGCCGGTAGTGACGTCAGAGGCTGTCGCTGGCCAACAAGTTGGTGTTTTTTCAATGTATGCTTCAGACACTGGTCACGATGAGGTGTTCCCCCATAGCGACACCTAGAGGATGCAGTGTCTTGTTCCCTTGAAAGGGAACACTAGTTTATGCCAGTTACATCCAGAAACATGGCTCACATGTGAGGCTGTAGTGTGTAACTGTCCCAACCCCCATAGATGTAAGGCTATTTCTACACTAGTGCATTTTTGTTTTAAAACAGCATTTTACAACTAAAATGATCCTCGTCCATACTGCAGCATTTATACCTTTTAATGCTGACAACCATGTCATTAGCTTTTCATATGGTAGGAAAAAGTTTGCACACTAGTGTTCCAATAATCCACATTTAAACTCTCTCTCTCTGTTATTTTATTTTTTAATATGTTATGAACAGATTTTAGCCGCGGAGTGAAAGGAGAAGGCAGAGCGGTGTTTCTGATTTCAGTGAGCGAGGCGTGGAGCAGGAGTGGAGTGATTATTAAATGCTCGGGAGTGCGGAGGGGAAATTGTTGACACTTCACTCTGCTCACATAATCTGCTGGACAGTGCCACACAAATGTGGCTTTTTGTTAATGACTGTCCTCCTACAGGATTTAACACAAACAGTTTACAAGTTACAAATCGACACTGTTATAGGCAATTCTAGTCGCATTTTTTTTTTTTTTTTTTAGCCATTGACTATGTTCTGGCCCGCCATCTAGTGGTGAAAAAAAAAATTGGCCCGATGCCAAACTTACTTACCGTCCCCTGCTCTAGGACATTGGGGCGTATATAGAGTTGCCGATCTGACCAAGGCCTAGTCCACACGGACACGGGTATTTTTATAACCAGAGTTTTTCCTCCTGCGTTTAAAAAAAAAATCCAGTCCACATGAAAACGCAAAAACGTGCTATCAAGCGCTGTCAAGAGCATGCCACACCAGCAGGCGGCGATATAACCCAAATTGTAAAGTCACCTTGGCCAATCAGAAGCAGCAAGCAGCGCACAATCTGACGTCAAACACAGCGGATAATGGCGCACACTCTGACGTCTCAAGGCAAAAACCCCGGTTATACTGTCCACACGACAACACTGCAACCGGCGTTTCTGAAAATGCTCACCCTGGCCGTAGTTTTCAAAAATGTTCGGTTTCGGTGCCCTGAAACAGCGTTTTCATGTGGACGAAAGGCCGAACCGCGTAAAAAAAGTCACGGTTATAAAAATACCCGTGTCCGTGTGGACAGGGCCCAAGAGATGAACAGTTGAGTATGAATTCACTTATGCAGTTTGTGGAAGTAGATACTGAATTAATGAGTCTTCTTACAGATGCAGATACGAGAAGAGGATGCAGCACATACCTCAGTATGGAACAGCCCTGGAGGAGAGGACAGATAAATATCGCTTGGAAACACTTAAGAGTAACACATGGAAAATCATTTGGAAACACAAGGAGCAGGAGATCACTGAATAGGGCCTGTGTCCTAAGTGCCTAAGTCCAGACAGCGAGTAAACTGAGATATGTGCCTGCATGCTATGACTGATGAGGTTAGTAATGAGATAGGTGCCGGTGATTAGAACTCTGGTTTCTGGGATCATTGAGTGGTGGTGGTGGTGAGGGAGCCTGGTGAACATGTGACAGTTCTTTAAAGTCTAGATGAAATTGTAATTGAGTAAAACATATTATTATCACACACACACACACACAAACACACATAATAAATGAGTTTGTTGTGCACTGATTTTCATTGTATGGACAAACAGATTTTGAATACTTTTATGTGAATTCCTTCAGAAACTATTGTAAATCAATATGTCAAAATGGCAGGAGAGGTAAGATGAAAAAAGCAGGATGCATATGGAATATCTGACTATAAAGAGGTCTCTTTGGGAAAAGAGTGAGAGTAATATGTAATTCATTTGATGAAGTACATCACAGTAATACAGTGTCAGTTATCATCAGGATAAAATTTTAACAAAGTCACACTTATTGTGTGTCTAAAGACTTTAATATTCCCTTCCCTTTGCCACTATCTGAGAAGATCCATCCATCCATCCATCCATCCATAAAAAAAAATATATAAAAATAAATAATACTACTACTACTACTACTAATAATAATAATAATAATAATAATAATAATAATACAGCTTGTTTGACAGAATATGACAAGTTGATATGGAAATTGGTATCTATTCTTAACTGGTCCTGCAGTTATTCAGTCATGCTTGACTTGTGTAGTTAATTAATGCAATTTTCAGAAAAGAGGGCCACATGAATTATCTGCTGCCTTCAGCTGCTTGAAGTGTAATTACTGTAAGTTTTACAGGTATATCTCCTGCTCAGGGGACCTGTCAGTTAAATCAGGAAATATCTAAAATAGACAAAGAGTTACAGCATAGCCGTTTACCATACCAAATGAACATTTCCGGTGAACTAATATTTTTAGACTGTTAAGTCTATATTATTATTAAACTTATTTTATCATACAGCGGTCCCAAAAAGCTTGCATCTGCCAACAGATAATATTAAAGCATTAGAACTAATTTTCCTGGGACATTTTTCATCCACATGTGTAGTTCATCACATTAACTATGAACACATTCAATTTTTAACAACAGAAAGTGTTTGAACTTTTCTAAGTGTTTTATTACTTAATTACTATTATTAGGAAGTTAATCCCACACTGAAATTGGTTTCATGTTTATGTAAGCCTGTTATGTTTGATGTTCAGTTTACCAATGTCATGTCAAGTTTTTGATGCCAGATTGATTTGAATATTAGACCTGTTTTTATGTCAATGTTTGATGTCAATCTGATGTGTTTTTAACATTAATTGCCCACTGGGAAGTGTTATTTTAGTATTACTTATATTATAGTATTAAAAGGGGTCATATGATGTGATTACAATTTTTCCTTTCTTTTTGGAGTGTTACAAGCTCTTGGTGCATGAAGTAGATCTGTGAAGTTGCAAAGACTAAAGTCTCAAATCCAAAGAAATATTATTTATCAAAGTTAAGACTGCCACGCCCACTTAAATCAGCTCATTCAAACACGCCCCCACATGTCTATGTCACTATGTGGAAATATTAGCTTAATGCCGCCCAAATGTTCATGCAAAGAAAGAAGTATGATGGTAAATAAGTACATTATTAACTGTCTTAACATTTATTTTGAAAGATGAAGCTCACAATTATGGAAAGGGGCATTACATTTCTGACGAGTGCTTGTAGTGTTCGGTCACCTGTTTTTGGTTTTGATCCGAAATTTAGTTTAGTAATTCAAATAACATTTTCAGTTAGTTGTCAATGCAATTTTAAGTTTTCATTCAATGTTTCTGTTATTTTATTTTAGCTTAATTTCAATAAATGAAAACAATGGTTTAGTTTTAGTGAAAAAAACATCTCGTCTTTAAATTATAATATTTGTGTCTACATAATTTAATGAGTATATTTGTTAATGCACTGTTGTTGGTTGTGTCTATTCATAAGCAGTATTAACAACAGACTGAAATCTCTATGCACAGAAGCCTAAATAATAGTTATAAAAAAATCCTATGCAGGTGGCAATTTGTTCTCATCCTCTTTTTTTATATAGTTTTTGTAAAGCTGCTTGATATTCAGCAGCGCTGCTTTTAGGGAGTGCTGAGCACGGCAGTACAGGAGTGTCATGAGGAAGATAAAGACATTGCAGAGGGTTTTATGACACTGTTTGGTTTCCTGGCAAGAGATTATGCAGAGAAAAGTTCCAAAATCGAGCTAATCGATCAAATCTGCTTTGTCAAATGCATCTGTGTGTGTCAGCTGTAGGGCTTATATATTTAGAGGATAACACCAGGTTTTGAAATGATTTCCATGAATTTTAATATTGATCTGATCCATAATCTGGTGTTATCTAGAACAGCAATGTGACATTCAGGCACGCCAAGCTCATGTTTCCACAGTGTTCATTTAAGATTAAAAAATTCACAACTAAACATACAGTCTGTTTGATCTGCCATGGTTCCAGTACCATTTTATATGATCACAGCTCAATTGCATTATTCCAAGGTAATGAAACAATTCTAAAATAAAAAATAAAAATATTTTTAAAAAAGTACTGAAATGATCCCATCAGAATGTGCTGTCAAATGCATATTTTTTATTTAATGAAAAGGTCTTCCTGTAACTGTAATCATAAATCAAAATTTAACTAGCTTTACAGAGGTTTCTTTAAACCAAATCCAATTTTTTTATTGACAGTTTCACTATTAATTATTTCACTGTAAATCTACAATAAATTGCAGGTTAATAATTGCATGACTTTCACAGCAAGTTACCGTATCATTTTTACAGTAAATAATTGTGAAATGACAGCTGTTTACTGTGACTTCACAATAACTATGCCGTCATATTACTGTGATTTAACAGTAAGCTGCTGTATAATTACAGTATTTTACTGTGCAATTACAGTTAGTCTATCATATTACTGTAATTTAACAGTAAGCTGCTGTAGAATTACTGTATTTAACCATGTCTATACTGTGATTTAGCATAAATGATGGACCAAACAAAACTGATAAAAACAATGGTTTAACTTTTATTTTTTTTTTGAAGAAAAATACATTTTAATAACAGGAATAAACACTGTGTAACATGAATGAACACTGGGTAACATAAATGTCTGTCAATATGTGTGTGAATGTGTTTACTGTGTTTACCTTTATGTGATAATGGTACTTGAAAAATACAATTTAATAACAGGAATAAACACTGGGTAACAGGAATGTGTGTCTATGTGTGTGCACTGTGCATGTGTTTACTATGTGATAATGGTACTTCACAATGTAGGAGCTGAAAAGAGAAAGAAGGAGAGAGAGAAGAGAGAGTGAGAGAGGGAAGAAAAGACAAAAAGGTGGGAAAAGAGAGGGTTGCAGGTGTCTCACTCCTTCCCTTGCAGCAGGCACCTGCATAGTATGGGTTCTGTCCACTATCTACAAAAGATAAGAAAGACAAAAAGTTTAAGTTACTTTGTGGTGCAAGTACCTGCAAGTATGGTACTCGCATTGTAAAACTAATCCTAAAATGTGTACAATTTAAGAAATTACAATTGTAAAACTCATGATAAATCAGATAAATCATGTGAATAGTACTATATCAATTAATATTAAATCAACAAACCAGAGGACTCTGAAAGTAACATGATTGAGGTTAAGCAAAAATTACATGACATGCGTACATAGTAATGCAACTCAGTAAGCCAGTAATGTGATGTAAATTTACACTTAAAACTATTGTAAAGTACGTCTGTAAATTTGACGTTTTTATTCTAACATATCAATAACCTATAACATTGAAAAGGCATGTTTAATTCAAATAAACGTAAGAACAATGAATTTTACACATTTTGCAGCCTGTCTAAACTCGTAAAACAGATTAAAGGGATAGTTTACCCAAAAACCCACCCTCATTCCAAACACGTTAGCCCTTCGTTCATCTTTGGAACACAAAATTAAGACATTTTCTGACTCCTCCATGGGCCGCAATTTTATTACCACTTTCAAGGCCCGGAAAGGTAGTGAAGATTGTTAAAATAGTCCATGTGACTACAGTGGTTCAACCTTAATGTTATGAAGCGATGCAAAAATACTTAATAGTGCGGAACGCACAAAAAGTATTCTCGTCGCATCATAGCAATAAGGTTGAACCACTGTAGTCACGTGGACTATTTTAACAATGTTTTTACTACCTTTCTGGGGCTTGAAAGCGGTTATAACATTGCAGTCTATAAGCGGGATCAGAAAGCTCTCTGACTTCTTAAAATTATCTTAATTTGTGTTGAACAAAATTGTTTGGAACATCATGAGGGAGTGTAATTAATGATAGACTTTACATTTTTGAGTGAACTAACCCTTCAATAGCTTAAGTAAACATCTTACTGCATAACTAATTCTAGCTTAAAACAAAAACAAAGTTAGTCTGTTCTGAAGTTGGAACACAACTTACATTAGACTGACATCCATTCAAAGTCAATGAGCTTCCTGATCAGTGTACAGGCTTGCTGGTTTATGTGTCCTCTCTGCCTCTTTGATTGTGTACCTGTCTCTGGGTTGATGCCCAAGAAGCACATATAAACAAAAAGACAGAAGAAAGATGTTAGTTTAATTCAAGTGGGATTAAAAAGGTTTCAGTTCCCAGTCATCACCTTCAGTGGGTCACTGCTGTTGCAGTGCTGAGCAAAACTAAAGTTAGCTCAGTTTTAACAAGGTGACATTACTTGGATTCAATTAAACAGCAACCATTTAAATAACTTAACAGCAACTGAAAAACATTTACATCACTAACACACAGTCAAGAATAGTCCTGCAACAAAGTAAGTTAGATGTGTGTGATTTACCCAGGCAATGCATTTGCACACAACAATTTACATCATTTACACGTACTGTTTGCAGAGGATGGAGGAAGAGCCTTTTGCCAGTCCATCTCCATGTGGCTGTTTCTGCTTGCACTCTTCCTCCTAGAATTATTACCCGTTCACAGACAAAATGGCTCCTAATATCTCCAGATGTCGACCTGTTTTACTTTAGAATAGCACAGCTAACGAAGCTCCACTAATTCAGTGATAAACACATTTATTTTCCTATATCTTTTTTATAATAAAATGCACTTTATTTTTTCTGTTGACGAGACAGACAACGGCTGCTCCGTTTCACACACACGGCAGAAAAATATGGACGACGCCCAGCTAGCTAACATTACTAATTTGAGATTAATTTATTCCACCTTTGCACAAATCCACAACACTATAATGTATCTAGTTGATCATAACTGTCATAATACACACATTAAGGCCACAGCTTACCTTATAACTTTATTTCCCGGTGGTAGAAAAATGCTGTGGGAAAAGAGAGAGCACTGTTAGAGTAACGAACGTTAACTAAGAAAAGCATTAAGCAAAGCTAAAGTTCAATTTTGACGGTGTAGTTAACGTGAAGCCTCACAGTTAATAACTTAATACGGTAAAGAGGGTAGGAGACTGATTGATTACCGGGGCACCTTCCAGATGGGCACTTTTGTAAAAGCTGGCGCAAAATCTTCCTTTTAAACCATTGTCTGCAAATATTTATGAAATTTCTCTCAAAATCTTTAACATCATTAAAGGTTGAAATAATGCATGTGTCTGTCTAATGCATAAGATAAAATACACAGCTCACTGAGTATAGTAAAATGTTAATATTTAACGATTGCTCAAATGATTATCTAAAGCAAAAGCTTTTGTTTTAGTTCTATAGCTGTTATGTGGCTTAGAGCACTGAATGATTCATAATCTCACATAATCTGGTGGCAAAATAAATGTTTTAGTCCTGCATAATATTTCCCAAAAGCAACTGATCTTTTGAAAATTTGCTTTGACATTGTGGAGTTGATGAGGAAGTTAGCAATGAGAAGAGATGGTTTAGAAGCTCACCTCTTTAAGCGCTGTGAAAGTACTGCTCAGAAGTATGTGATAATCAAATGCTCCATCTGCACTGAGAAAATGCAGCCTCTCTGAAAGCTAAAGGTGTGATGTATCACTGTCACACCAACATGGTAGGCAGTGCATCTGGAGACGTGTGACAGAGACCTGCACCATCGGCCAGAGCTGTCACACCACTTCTCTACCATGTCATTTCATTAAAAATATCTAATTAAGTTAATGTTCCGTATTTGAATAAAACCAATGGACACTACCTAAACAGTGTTTGTCAAAATTAGACTTCAAAATACACCCTTCCTAAAGTATATATTTTTTTATTTATATAGAACAATTTATATTGTGTGAGGCAAAAAAAATTATTGTTAAATTATAAAGATGTTAATAAATGAAATCATTCTTGTTAATGTAATTATAGCAAAGCAATATTTAATTCTATATTTAATTATATATATATATATATATGTATATATATAAAAAAAAATTTTCCTATGGACTGTTTTAATGTTTTGTGTAATGTGTGTGTGTATTAGGGCTGTTGTTTTACCACGTTAATTTAAGTAATTAGTTCATACGGTTGACTGTTGACAAACATGATGCAGGACAACATAAAATGCAGTAACATGCTTAATATTTAAGATAGTGGTGCAAATATGCCCATGTATGATTTTTTTTGTTTCATATTTATATCACATGATAAGCGATATGACGCTAGCAGTGAGAACAACATCACATGAGTGTTGTTTTTGTCTCGAATAGCATGAGTGCAAATGTGATTTTAAACAAAAGTTCTGTTAATAAGAAGTTAATATTGTCTTATATTTTACATACACTAGGCTTCATTATATAAATATATATATATATATATATATATATATATATATATATATATATATATATATATATATATATATATATATATATATATATATATATTAGTTACAAATCCAGTCCCTGCTGTTCTTCCCCCTCACCTACCAGAGGTCTCCATCACCTATTCACCCAAGACTCCATTTCTCATAACCCTATGGCCTGGAACTGATTATGGACACACCTGTTTGCCCATTAGGAGAACTAAAGCTTCAAACACCTACAAAGTAAGCTTTAGAAAGAGTTGCATGCAGTCCATGATGCCTGGTGGGACTGCAAAGCTGAGGAAATTCAAGGGTTTGCATCTGGGATGAGGAAATCAGGGCACAAGAATTCAAAGATGCCACAGTGGTTTCCATCTTTAAGAAAAAGGCCAGCAAGGCTAACTGTGGAAACTACTTTAGTCTATCATGTTGCCTGAAAAATACAGAGTTGTTGTTGTTTTGTTGTTTTGACCTTTGTATAAAGGTCCTTCTCAAAAAATTAGCATATTGTGATAAAGTTCATTATTTTCCATAATGTAATGATAAAAATTAAACTTTCATATATTTTAGATTCATTGCACACCAACTGAAATATTTCAGGTCTTTTATTGTTTTAATACTGATGATTTTGGCATATAGCTCATGAAAACCCAAAATTGCTATCTCAAATAATTAGCATATTTCATCCGACCAATAAAAGAAAAGTGTTTTTAATACAAAAAAAGTCAACCTTCAAATATGTTGTTCAGTTATGCACTCAATACTTGGTCGGGAATCCTTTTGCAGAAATGACTACTTCAATGCGGCGTGGCATGGAGGCAATCAGCCTGTGGCACTGCTGAGGTGTTATGGAGGTCCAGGATGCTTCGATAGCGGCCTTAAGCTCATCCAGAGTGTTGGGTCTTGCGTCTCTCAACTTTCTCTTCACAATATCCCACAGATTCTCTATGGTGTTCAGGTCAGGAGAGTTGGCAGGCCAATTGAGCACAGTAATACCATGGTCAGTAAACCATTTACCAGTGGTTTTGGCACTGTGAGCAGGTGCCAGGTCGTGCTGAAAAATGAAATCTTCATCTCCATAAAGCTTTTCAGCAGATGGAAGCATGAAGTGCTCCAAAATCTCCTGATAACTAGCTGCATTGACCCTGCCCTTGATAAAACACAGTGGACCAACACCAGCAGCACATGGCACCCCAGACCATCACTGACTGTGGGTACTTGACACTGGACTTCAGGTATTTTGGCATTTCCTTCTCCCCAGTCTTCCTCCAGACTCTGGCACCTTGATTTCCGAATGACATGCAAAATTTGTCCAAAAGTCCAGTGCTGCTTCTCTGTAGCCCAGGTCAGGCGCTTCTGCTGCTGTTTCTGGTTCAAAAGTGGCTTGACCTGGGGAATGCGGCACCTGTAGCCCATTTCCTGCACACGCCTGTGCACGGTGGCTCTGGATGTTTCTTCTCCAGACTCAGTCCACTGCTTCCGCAGGTCCCCCAAGGTCTGGAATCGGTCCTTCTCCACATTCTTCCTCAGGGTCCGGTCACCTCTTCTCGTTGTGCAGCATTTTTTGCCACACTTTTTCCTTCCCACAGACTGCCCACTGAGGTGCCTTGATACAGCACTCCGGGAACAGCCTGTTCGTTCAGAAATTTCTTTTTGTGTCTTACCCTCTTGCTTGAGGGTGTCAATGATGGCCTTCTGGTCAGCAGTCTTACCCATGATTGCGATTTTGAGTAGTGAACCAGGCTGGGAGTTTTTAAAAGCCTCAGGAATCTTTTGCAGGTGTTTAGAGTTAATTAGTTGATTCAGATGATTAGGTTAATAGCTTGTTTAGAGAACCTTTTCATGATATGCTAATTTTTTGAGATAGGAATTTTGGGTTTTCATGAGCTGTATGCCAAAATCATCAGTATTAAAACAATAAAAGACCTGAAATATTTCAGTTGGTGTGCAATGAATCTAAAATATATGAAAGTTTAATTTTATCATTACATTATGGAAAATAATGAACTTTATCACAATATGCTAATTTTTTGAGAAGGACCTGTATATATATATATATATATATATATATAGTAGTACTCTTAATAATAGTAAGAATTTCTTTCTTGTTTTCTTTAAGATGTTTTATTATTATCATTATTCAACAATAATGTTTATAACGTTACAAAGTTTTTTTTAAATAAATGCTGTTCTTTTAAACTTTGTATTCATCAAATAATCCTAAAAAATGTTTCTTGAGCAAATCAACATTTTAGAATGATTTCTGAAGGATAATGTGACACTGAAGTATGACAATAATGACAATAATTGCCATCACAAGAATAAATCATAGACTAAGAATATATTTAAATAGCAATTTATATATATATATATATATATATATATATATATATATATATATATATATATATATATATATATATATATATATATATATATATGTAATATGATGTAATATGATCTTTACTATCAGTTATTAAAGATATTTCACAATATTAATATTTTAATACAACAAATTTAGCACTGTCAACATGAGATAATATACATTCCTTGATTCCCCACTTCAAAAGCTCCAACCTTCCTTTAGAAAGAAGAATGAAAAAGTAATATTATTAAACTTTTTAAGTGTTTAAAATTGTTGCACATTTTTTCAAGTTTTTCTCCCTTTTTTTCACTTTTCCCCAGTGAAAGCCCTAATCTAGAAAGATAGATCTTTCTTTAACGCTTCATATGTTAATTATGTAGCATAGTCAAAAATGTCTCTGTTACTAATGATATTCATGCCATTTCCCATGTACAACAAACAAATCAAAGGAAAGGGCTTAAAACATATAACCTGAAAAGAGTACAGTATTGATTATTGTTTGTAACTGTAATAAACTGCACTTCTAACAGGGGTATTCTCAGAAATGTAATCTCATTCAGAGTCTTCAGTTTTCTTAGCCCATCATTATTAACATTTATGTCATCATAAAACAACAACAGAAATCCCTGTCATGCTCAGTGAGTGATTCCTCTTAGCTTTCCTTTGTTAACAAAGACTGAGTAGTAGTGTTGTAGTACTCGAGACAACTTTATGATGGCATTTGTACTCGGTCTTGTCTCAGTCTCGGACATTGAGGACTCTGGATTTTTTTTCAAGACCAGACAAGACCATAACTGTGGAAATATCACTAAATTGCCAGTACAGATGTTATTTTTTTGTTAACATCCTTGCGTTTATTGGATGTAAAACGTACTGATTCAAATCCAAGCAATAACGTGACTCGTTGGTCAATGCTAATTATGTATTTTTGTTACGCTGTCACCCATCCCCGCCCCCTTTCACTCGCACTCCCAAGAAAGTGCGCTGTGGTTGTCTGGGAGTGGGAGAAGATGTCTGCAAAATCTTCAGTAATAAAATTCGGCTACAAAAATCATAAAGAATATATTTGTAAAACAACATCCAGAAGAAAGCATACAGCTTCTTGTAAATTCTGCAGTGCTTCGCTTTCAGAGACGGTGAAACATGCCCCAACAGCAATCTGACGACAGTGAGAGTGAGGAGGATAATCTAGATGATGAGCACTTGTGGGAGGACATTACTTCAGTGGAAGACACAGAATTACCCTGGTCATCAGGGTAATCTATGCATTTATCCATTGCAGTGAGCTTAAATTTATGAAGAGAGTTTTGCCACTGCAGTTTGTTAAATTTTGGCAAATGATGAAACTACTCCCAATTAAATCAACTTTGTACTTTTATAAATCACATGCAGTTAGGCTACTGACTTTCTAATACTCTTTGTATTAAATATCTTTTGTTGTTTAGACTATTATTTACAATAGTTGTTCCTAAACATCAACATTTCACATAGAATTACTGTGTTCATTACTGTGTTTTTTTTTTACACATTTAGCTATGTGGTTTTGAAAAAAAAAAGGTTTGTTGTTGGTTTAAAAACAACATAACTTTATGTATTGTTTATAAAAGGCGGAGAAAAGTGAAGACTTTAGTGATGAACAATAAATAATTTTACATTCTGTACTAAATGATGGAAGTCACCCAGGAGTATTGAATAAAGATAGTTTATTTCAGCATTGAGTGTTCAATATCTAGGTGTTTTTTGGGGAATGTGGATCTTTCAGATCAATTTGAGAAGCTCTTTTGATCATGTTTCACATTTTATTGTGTCATGTAGTGTGGGGCACTGGTCTTGGACTTGACTCGGTCTTGCCCTCCCTCTGTCTTGGTCTCGACTTGGTCTCAGCCACTTAAAGTCTTGGTCTTGTCTCGGTCTCAATACACTCTGGTCTTGGTCTTGTCTTGGTCTCGGGTTAGGTGGTCATGACTACAACACTACTGAATAGGCCATCTTGGATCTTAGCAAAATTTCATTTGCTAAAATTTCAGTTCTAACAGTGGTTAATCAGCTGTTCAAATCCTTCCTGTTCCTCCTTTTATGAAGGTGTTGAAGAGCAGTGTTGAACATGAAGGACAGAGTGACTGACAGAGCAATCCATATCTAATTAGAGCAGCTACATTTTAACCCTTAGGGTACTAAGCCCTTTTTGGTCCGTTTTCTCTATTTTTACATTTCGGCTTATAAACCATATGTAATGATGATGGACCACCATGTATTTGGTATCGATGGATTCAGAAGACCCTAAGCTACCATAAGCATGCATGCAATATGTTTATAAAGGAAGTATGAGTGAAAAATTGTACAATAAACTAGAGAATTTCAAAACAAAAATGAGATTTTTGTCATTTATTACTGAAAATCCTACCTCACACAACAAAAGTGAAAAGTTTTTGACCCAAAAATATATTTTTCAAACCCTTTGCTTGACAGAAATGGGTTAATGTTCAATCAAATGTGTAAAGAACAATTCAATAATTAACTTTATTTACAAACAGTCCTAGGCGTTTTTTCATTTTTGGGACTAAGCCCTTTTTGGTCCGTTTTCTCTATTTTTACATTTCGGCTTATAAACCATATGTAATGATGATGGACCACCATGTATTTGGTATCGATGGATTCAGAAGACCCTAAGCTACCATAAGCATGCATGCAATATGTTTATGAAGGAAGTATGAGTGAAAAATTGTACAATAAACTAGAGAATTTCAAAACAAAAATGAGATTTTTGTCATTTATTACTGAAAATCCTACCTCACACAACAAAAGTGAAAAGTTTTTGACCCAAAAATATATTTTTCAAACCCTTTGCTTGACAGAAATGGGTTAATGTTCAATCAAATGTGTAAAGAACAATTCAATAATTAACTTTATTTACAAACAGTCCTAGGCGTTTTTTCATTTTTGGGACTAAGCCCTTTTTGGTCCGTTTTCTTTATTTTTACATTTCGGCTTATAAACCATATGTAATGATGATGGACCACCATGTATTTGGTATCGATGGATTCAGAAGACCCTAAGCTACCATAAGCATGCATGCAATATGTTTATGAAGGAAGTATGAGTGAAAAATTGTACAATAAACTAGAGAATTTCAAAAACGAAAATAAGATTTTTGTCATTTATTACTGAAAATCCTACCTCACACAACAAAAGTGAAAAGTTTTTGAACCAAAAATATATTTTTCAAACCCTTTGCTTGACAGAAATGGGTTAATGTTCAATCAAATGTGTAAAGAACAATTCAATAATTAACTTTATTTACAAACAGTCCTAGGCGTTTTTTTTAATTTTTGGGACTAAGCCCTTTTTGGTCTGTTTTCTCTATTTTTACATTTCGGCTTATAAACCATATGTAATGATGATGGACCACCATGTATTTGGTATCGATGGATTCAGAAGACCCTAAGCTACCATAAGCATGCATGCAATGTGTTTATAAAGGAAGTATGAGTGAAAAATTGTACAATAAACTAGAGAATTTCAAAACGAAAATTAGATTTTTTGTCATTTATTACTGAAAAACACACAATATAGAACAGTTTTTGAAAAAAAATTTTTTTTTCAAACTCTTTGCTTGACAGAAATGTGTTATTGTTTAATCAAATGTGTAAAGAACAATTAAATAATTAACTTTTTTTACAAACAGTCCTAGGCATGCCAGTGAGCAAAGCAAGGCCAGGAGGTCTTGTTGTACACTTTGCTTGCCTTGCAGTGCTCACAGTACTTTCTGACATCTGCAGGCTTGTGTGCAGGGTTTGCTGGGTCCAAGGGACAATGGGTAGGGGTGTGCGGCGAGTTGTCCTGTCTGCATCCTGCATCAGAGCAAATACACAATCAAACTGGAAGCTTTTTTTGTGTCAAAATTCAATGTAGAAAAAATAACTCCTATAAACTCATGTAACCCTATGAAACTCCACT
This sequence comes from Carassius carassius, assembly GCF_963082965.1. Lineage (NCBI taxonomy): Eukaryota > Metazoa > Chordata > Actinopteri > Cypriniformes > Cyprinidae > Carassius > Carassius carassius. The sequence continues at coordinate 29,117,200 of NC_081766.1, read as the reverse complement.
GTACACTAAAAACACATTTCACCTCTCTTGACCTGAGCAGTTTACTTAGTTGAGTAAGTCAGTCTATTGAAACAAATTGCACACCACTCTTGAACTGAGTTTACAGGGAAAGAGTAGTATGGTACACTAAAACAAATATTTCATGCCTCAATCGCTATCTGACTAAAAATCCAAAACATATACATACTCAAGATGTATGATATAATAAATTATAATGATAAAGAGGTTATTTGAAGTTACATACCAGTCCTCAAATGGATCTTCCCCATCCTGGTAAAATACTTCGTCATCTGTGTAAAAGCTGTCTGCTCCAGATTTCCCCTCGTCACTTTCCAGTAATTGTTCCAGAGCTTGTTCTGCCCTAGATCTTTTACTGCTTGCAATTTTGATAAAACAATTCTGTAATAATGCTATATCTCTCTCGAATTTATCTCTTTGTGCTCGCTAATACTCCGATCGTTCTCTGTAACACTCCGATCGCTTTCTGCTTTCTCCACCTCATGCTGATTCTCCGATCGGTTATTGATTACACCTGGCTGGAGGTCGTTTTACTATAGTCCAGCCCAGCTTTTACAAGGCTACAGCAGAGCTACAGAGTCCTCTGAATGGCTAGAATAAATCATGGTAACCTTCCTCTGATTGGGTTAGAAAAATATTCCTCCCAGCGGTTTTTACATTGGTTGTTGCGTGTTGAATCTGCCTAACATAATAGTTTTCATTGGCCTGTTTACGCAGTGGTATTGCGCAATAAGGGAAGCGTGTTTAATATACAAACTGGATACCGCTGTTTTCAGTGGAATCTGAGGAAGACGGCAAAAAAAAACCGCATCTCTCTAGCATTAATAGTTTTTGAGATAACTACACATTTGTAAAAGTATGCCATTTTGGGCGGTACCGCCCAATCCGTCCCCAGAGGGTTAAACTAGACAGTTTGATGAGAATGCGAACATTAAAATGTCTGCTGGCTGAATGCAAATGGCCTCTTTTAGACATATTGTGTTTAGACAAGAAAGACAGAAAGAAAGATAGATAGAAGGGAGACAGGATTTGTGCAGAAATTCTGAAGAGTGCTGCACAAAAAAAAACTAAAACAAACAGCAGCTACAGAACCGAAGATCAGAGTCATGGATATAACAAGCAGAACAATATTAAATGAAATTAAATGGAAGTGAAAATAATTCATATTGTAAAATTTTGGATGTGGGACCATTAAAATAAAACAGGTAAAGTAAAGTTAAGTAAAATGAGCAACCTCAAATATTTAACGTGATAGGCAAGACTAATCGGCTGAAGACAGTGATCTAAATCATTGGCAAAGCTACTTTAAGATTATATTTTATCAAGCTATAAGATACACATAATTTCAAGTAGTTCAACTACTGTCAAGCTATTCTTCTGAAACAAACAAAAAAGCTATAATATTACATTGAAGTTATGCATAAATGTAACTACACATACAAATTACTGCAATGCTAAATGCAAACAACTTTTATTTATTGTGACACAAATTATGATTAGAGAGAAAAGACTATAAAAACAATATAGTCCAAAACTTTCAAAGCTTTAAATTTGGTATAAACGTAATGTGAAATAAACCTATATGACTTGACTAATATAGGCCTATAAGTCTTCTGAATTGACATGATCACTTTGTTTATTGAACAGATATTTAAGCATTTATACAGTCTCAGTTCAAACCAAAACATTGATCAAGAGCGTGACAAGTGCGGCGGGGCCGATAGCCATGGGAATGGAGCGAGGCCGGTGGAGTACATGATAATAAGCCACTCACTGGTCTTGAGTCCCACGGAAGAGCTCCGGAAGGATAAAAGGAGGAGTGATGACAGTGCAAGACGAGAGAGGAACAGGCCTGGACTATTTACGTTGTTGTTTTATTATGGTTTGTGCAGCAGTCGTCCGTGAGGGGCTGCCTTTAGTTTTGCATTCATCTATTTGATTATTAAAGTTTTATGTTAAAATGTTTGTGGCTTGGCATGTGTGTGGGCCGGGGGTGGGACTTTGGGCTCTGTGCCCTACTCCCAGCAGCGCCTTTCCTTAATGGCTGTTGTAGCATGACATGAATGGGGTCTAACTTATGCCGTGGTCATGGAGGGCCCAGAGGCAGCCTTATAATACCTTATCATTAATAGCTTTATTGATATTATTATTGTTGTTGTTATTATCATCATTATTTTTCCTTTTCCTGATCCTCCAACCTCCCCTTCAGTCCTGATGAAATTAGTTTGTTAATATTGTTACTATTACTACTACTACTAATACTATTGTTATTATTACTATTTGTCATCTTCCTCATCCTCCAACTGTTTCCTCATTTCTATTTACTATTATTATTATTATTATTATTATTGCTACCACTATTACTGTTATTATTTGTCAGCCTCATCATCTTCTAACCTCCAATTTTTTATTAATACTATTATTACATCATCATTTTTATTGTCATTTTTATTTATTTATTTAGACTCAAAGATGATATTTTAAGCTTCTTATGTAGCTGCCTCTGTGCTTGTCTGCTGGTCGTTATTATGTTTGTTTTGTTGGACTTGGTTATTTTGTATTTGAATTGCTACCTGTAAATAGTATATCTGTTTGCATAAAACAATGCAATTAAATATTCGCCGGTAACCGCCTCCTTCCCCGATCTACGAACTTTGTTACAGAAACTCATATAGACAGAATATAAAATTTGGTGACACATATATTACAATGTTTTGTCATGTACCATACAAGTACCAATTAGGTTTGATGTTCGTTGATATTTGAGGTTTGTGTCAACATATATGCCATTTGTGCTTAACATATAATTTCAGCAGACTTGGAATAAAGCATGACAATTTATGGTGATTACAGCCCAAATCAAAATCCTCAGAGATATTTTTATAATTTCACAAGCCTTTCAAACAATTCGCAGTCACTTTAGATCATTCATTTATCAAGGAAGTTCAGGGACTAAATAAAATGATTAAAGAAATCACATCTTAGAAGATTTATCTCTTTGTGGCATTTCACTGTTCAATCGATAATCTCTGAGCAAAAAGAGCAGTCAATTACTCTAAAAGTACAGGCTAAAGATAGCTTTCAATGGCACTTTACTGAGCCACAAATCGTCCTGTGATAATATGTAATAGTGAGTTAAAGTTTGTTAATTACCTTCATTTCTTCTTTTTCTCGTTACTGCAAGTCGAATGTGCTTCTAGACTACTCATTTGACCACTGCTGATCCTCAGAACCACTAAAGAGGTAAAGCGGAGGTTAATTTATCTGCCAATTCCACATCATTTAAGCAAGATTAAACTTCTCTTTAATGAGTCAGTTTGGCTAATAATGACTGTGCCCAGTGTCAAATATCCCAGTGACATCAAAAGGCTTTTATATGAGTCTAATGTCCATTTTGTGATGGAGTACCAGGGGAAAAGATGTATTGATCATAAAGCAAACAAATTCAGCAAACTATGGGACTTATTTCACTTGTTTTGCTTCCAAGCAGAGTATTATCCAAATAGTTGCAGCTGGCCTCAGTATTCATTAACAGTTTCACTAAGATTTCGGGGCTGCATTCTACAGTCATGGGCAAAAGTTTTGGCAGTGACATAATTTTTGTGTTTTGCAAAGTTTGATGCTTCAGATGTTGTAGTGTTCATTGACATTGTTTCTAGATTATTGTGTAGAGTGATCAGTTGCATTTTAAATAATTGCTAAAAGTGAGTTAAATGGCCAAAGAAATTACTTTTCACATATAAAAAGAAGAAAAATCACTGTTTTTTTTTATCCTGACACAAAATGACCAGCTAACATTAGCTGATAATCATATCAGCAGCACATGTGAAAGTGTGAATGATTACTACAGTAGTCAGGTGAAATCACTATCATACTAAATAGACTGTAAGAGCAGACTGATTGCTATAAAAGGATGGAAGAAGCACTTCCAATCATTGTGTTCTTGTTAGCAATGGTTACCTCCAAAGAAACACATGCAGCCATCATCGCTTTGTATCAAAATGACCTCACATGCAAGAAAATTGCTACAAAAAATAGTGCACTTGAAAGAAACCTTTACCGAATCATCAAGAACATCAGAGAGAGTGGTTTGACTGCAGTGAAGAAGTCTTCAGTACATCCCAGAGTGTCCAGTAAGCGCCAAGACCATGTTTGGAGAAGAAAAGATGAACACTACCATGAGTCCTGTGAACTGCCAACAGTGAAGCATCCTGAGACCATCCATGTGTGGGGGTATTTTTCAACCAAGGGTAATGGGCTCTCTCATAATTCTGCCCAAAAACTCCTGCCATGAATAAATGCAAATAGCCGAAGCAATCTCAACTATCCATGAGCAATTTTTTAACGTCTGGAATATGGATCTGTGCATTTTCCAGCATGATGGAGCACCATGTCACAAAGCAAGAGTGATAAAAAAGTGTCTTGAAGATCATTACATTGAAATTTTGGATCCATGGCCAGGCAAATCCCCAGATCTCAATCCCACAGAGAACCTGTGGTCAGTCCTCAAAAGGCGAGTGGACAAGCAAAAGCCCACAAATTGTGATCAACTCCGAGAACTAATAAGGCAAGAATGAATCACCATCAGTCAGGATTTTGACCAGAAGCTAATATCCTGGGTCAATACAGTACAGAACCCCAGGGTCTCTCAGGTCACCAACAGCTATGGAAGCTGCATTATAAGCAGGTTGGGGCTGTATGTTGTGGCAGATGTTCCAGTTGCAACGGGTTGAACTAGAAAAAAAAAAATGTCTGTTTCCAAACTGGTAGCCCCACTCTAAACTCACACTATTGGTTAAGTTATTGTTGCAATTGCTATTAAGTAAGGAATAATGTACATCCAGAGTTGTTATTGCAGACACTGACTGTGATAACAACCATCTGGATGTACATTATCCTGCTTTTTGCCACATAAATAAATAATTATACACAAAATACTGATTTAAGTTGAAGTATTTCGTTAGCTGTTGCCAGAAAGAAAACCAGTTCCTAATAAACAGCTTTGAGACCAAAGTTCAGACAAGATGGACATTTAAGGCATAATGTACAGTCCTGTCACTAATATCATAAATAAAGACAAAGACATAAATAGTTATTTAAGAAAAAAACATTTTAAAATAGTAACTGTTTATTATCTTAAATCCATAACAATGTACAAAACAAAAAGCTCTTTCTTTAACTATATTTACTGCAGGCCAACTATTAATACTGAAGATAATAGTGTTTGAATGAAACAAGAGAGTGTACGGCTGGTGTGATATGAGAGACGAGAAAGAAACCCAGATGAGTGTTGTTGTTTAAGCAGTTGTTTGATTAAAGCAAAACAACAAAAAGTAAACCTTCTAAATAATTTTAGAGCGAATAGATACATATCAAGACATATCATACAATCATCATTATGTTGCCGAGATGATCAACCTTACAATGCACCAGTTTGAAATCTGGTAAAATATAAATCAGCCAGGTGCTTTAATATTACAGTCATGACAGAGGGAATTACAATTCAACAGTGAAAAGAAACTTAGTGTCACTACATTTGATAGATTGAGCTTGCAGTACATGTGGCAGCATTCATCAAGATATTTACAAAAGTTTAATTAATCTAAGGAAATCACTGTACAAAATTGTGCCATTAAATAATAGTAATTTACTGGCAGCAGGGTTGCCAGTAAGGTACTGTTAATTTACAGCTCTCAACCATTAATTTTCAACTCTTCATTCTTTACAGGTTTTTTTTTTTTTTTACCATAATTCTAACAGTTCGAGTTTAAAACTAGCATTCATACAATGTTAGTACTGTAAACTTATTTCATTTGAGTCCACTGAGAAGGAAGATTTCTTAGTATAAAACTGCAATCACTTAACGTGTAATAGTAAAGTAACTAAAACCATGACTTTTATTCAGATCATTGCAGTTCATTGTCAGCTATAGCACACATGTATTTGCTGAAGTACTTAATACAGAGATCATCACTGTATCAGCAACTCCACATTTACTGTCTTTAAATAAAATAGCAGAACATCAGTGTTTGTGGCAACATCATTGGCTGAAGCACAGGATCTACTCTCCAGCACAATGGTGACCAAGAAAACTACATTAAACTAACAAATCCCTCTTGTGCAAAAACACATTAATACAGTTGAGTTCAGTATTTACTCTCTTTATCAGTGTATGGCTTTGCATAACTTATTTTCTATGGATGTTCACAAATATTTTAGTAAAATTAACTTTTTTCATCTGGTAAGTCTGACTTTTACATTTTACAGTATATTGCTGTTTTTTCCTTGACTTAATGTCAACAAACTGTAGAAAAACTGTTATTTACTGGCGAGTAACACTGAATCAATGAAGTTAATTAGATAATTCTGTGATTAATTGATGACTGAGCATTAGTGATGAACACCTGCTATTAACAAGCAGCATCACTGAAGGAAAGAGAAACACAAGAACTACAACTGACTTCAGCCACAGCCTTAGATGAAATAAATAAAAAAAAGTCATTAAAGGAGTCATGACCCACAATTTTCACTTTTCCACGAGAATCAATGTATGTTGGGAAGTCGTGGCCTGGTGGTTAGAGAATCGGACTCCCAATCGAAGGGTTGTGGGTTCGAGTCCCGGGCCGGCAGGAATTGTGGGTGGGGGGAGTGCATGTACAGTTCTCTCACTGCCCTCAATACCACGACTGAGGTGCCCTTGAGCAAGGCACCGAACCCCCAACTGCTCCCCGGGCGCCGCAGCATAAATGGCTGCCCACTGCTCCGGGTGTGTTCACAGTGTGTGTGTGTGTTCACTGCTCTGTGTGTGTGCACTTCGGATGGGTTAAATGCAGAGCACAAATTCTGAGTATGGGTCACCATACTTGGCCGAATGTCACTTCACTTCACTTCACTTCACTTATGATTATACACTGGCCGGGAAGCCGATATTTAAAAGTGAAGCATTTGTTTACCTCAGGGTTTGTAAAATAGCCCATGTGCACGCGCACTCAAATACGAGATTTTGATTTCTTCCCCGTCTTGACGTCAAGACGGGGCAGGATATACCATATATGGACACCGCAGCAGGAAGCTCGCCCCTTCCCCTCTACCCCTCATATTCAGTCGCAAAAGATGCTGGAGTAGTGCACACGTGAGTTGCTCTGTGGTTGACTGCCAGAATCAACATGTAAATGTGTTTTCTCTACCAAGAACGGACCTAGCTATCAGAGACCAGTGGATTAAATTCATTTTTAATGACGCGGTTCCTTCAACCCTTTTACTGGCTTTTACTGGTTTGTGCTAAACATTGTACGCTGAAATCCTTCACAAATTTGGGGCAATATCAGGCGAAGTTGGCATCGAAGCTCGGGAAAAGCGCCATTCCAACAAAATTCCCTGCAATTGAAATGGTAAGACTGTGTTTTTATTGCTCTACTGTGTGTAACAAACAGCATCTAACTGCTAATGCAGCTATTGTATGCTATTGCGTCTGTCACTAGACAAATAAACGAAAGACTGGAGGTGAAGTAATTATTTATGTTCCCTGTAAACGGACTGCAAAAACGGACTTTTGACTGCATTATAATGATTTCTTAATTCAGAATATGATCAAGATTGCGTAGGTTGATGTGTTCGGGGAATTTGCCAGTTAATAGTAACATTTAAAGCCCCTTAAATGAACGAAATGACTCGAAAAAAGATTTGTTCATATTGATGAACGACTTTGAACAAGAGAGTCTGGCGTTGCCAGATTGGGTGTTTTTTCCGCTACATATTAAGGCCGGTTTACAGTGTGTTTTAGGTGGGTTTTCGCCTGGAAGGATTGGGGAATGGTATGGCTTCGAGGTATGGGGAATGGCTGCTAATGTACTTTGCAAAAAACAAATGACTGATATCATCATGAATTCGGTTATTGTTTATTTATTGCCTAATGCTTACATGAGGCCCCGTCTAGTTTGTGTGTGTGTGCTCACGTCTTATATTTGTGTGTGTGTGCTGTGCTCACGTCTCATATGAGTAACTTTATGTGCGTAGATAGTTCATATACATGTATGTGTGACTAGTACTTAGTATATATGCAAGCGTGTTTCATATGTGTGCGTGAATGAAGTTTGATTTAAGCCCTAAACGGCGCTGGCCGGGAAGCCGGTCGCATTCATTCACAACTTGCGCCATGATGTCAGTTTGTAATGATATGCTAAAGCGTTACCTGCGGTGTCAACCCCCCTCCTTCCTGCAACCAATCAACGTGCCCCTCATTTGCATTATTATAATGACCGTCCACGACAGCCAAAATATCGCATCAGATCTCGCGAGGCAATAATGCCTACAGAGATAAGGGTCTGAGGAGCTCTGTGTTTATTTTTTTCCAATTTTCTTTTTTAGAAGGGCCTGAAAGACTATAATACAGCAGTAGGTATCCAAGGTAATACGAGGGTATGACTCCTTTAAATCTCTCAAGATCTGACTAAACAACTCCTAAAACAGCTTCACATTACTAACCAGACAGACTTCATTTCTGTCAGTCAGATGTCTACAGAAGATCTTATTGAGAGTTACAGAGGTTTAGGCTCTTGAACTGTGACATTTAAACATTTTTTTGTTTTTTGCCTGCTGATGTGTTTTTCAAACTTGTTTGCTATAGCAAAAAAAGAGCCAAAGAAAAAAAAATCTGGTTTTGTTGTTTATAGATTGATAATAACAATCATCTTATTTCTGATCCACTGATTTTATCCAGTGTCTCTTCTCTTACTGACCGACACATCAAGAATCAGTGTATGAATCCCAAAAATGGTGGTGACAATCTACAAAATAATCAAAAAAATGAAAGATCAGTTCTGAACATCACAAAATATGCTGAAACTCAAGACAAAAGCAAAAATACAAGCACATAGTAAGAATTCAAGAAAATAATTGGACAATTCAGTGGCATAATTTATTCATGCCGCAATGCATGCTGGGAGTCATGGATGAGTTTTGTCCTGTGCTGATACCCAGCATACATTGCGTCATGAAGCTTTTGATTGTCACCATTGTTGAGATTCATATGCTGATTGTTGATGTCTCTCTTTGCATGTTAATGACATGGTAGTTCAAAATGTTTTAAACCCAAACTTTTTTTTAAATCCTTGTGTTCTGGTTACCACATTACTGATCAATATTATACTGTAAGTCACAAGAAAATATATAAATATATAATACACTCATATAACTAGACTCCAAAAGAATCCAGCAACACTGTAAGTTGGTCTAGTAGATAATGGCTATTAAAAACAACCAGCATCACTTGACCAACCACAACAATTTTACTATAACAGATACATCTAAATCTCTGTATGTCACGGTTCATAAATTCGCTGTTTCTCTCTCTGCTTGTTAAGTGTGCAGGTCTGTGTCTGTGGGCGTGGGCGTGGTCCTTGATCACAACTGATTAACAGCACCACCTACGTCTCATTGTGTGTGTCTATTTAAGTGCAGTAACTGGTGTCTCCTGTTGTCAGATCGTTGTGGTTCTTTCCTGTGTTCTGTTCTGTTCTCCTGGCTGTCTTTGATCGTGGATTCCCCCGTTGTTCTTCGTCGAGTCTTCTTGTTCCCTGCACTGGAATCACGAGCACCTTCACGGGAGATACAGCAGTGGATCACCGAGATCATCACTGTTGTCCACCGAGGTCCCTGCGTTACACACCATCTGAGCTTCTGATCGTCGCCACTCTCCCACTGTGGTTTCAGCATCTTTGTTGTCTGTTTGTCTGACCATATTTATATCTTGTCATTAAACCACCTTGCATCTGCATCCTGTCTCTGAGTCGTGATAGAACAATCTGACCATATCATGGATGCAGCAGGCTTTACCGGCTGGAATGAGTTTGCCTCTTGTTGTATGGTGAGGATGGATCAACAAGAGGAAAGCATCGGCAACACAGTTCGGGCGATCCAAGCTCTTGTGGTGCAGGTGTCCAAGCTCACCCAACAACTTCAACATCTGAGAGGCCCCGCTGCGCCACCCCCACCGCCAGTACTACCAGTTTCTCCCGAGCCGCCTCATCAACACGAGCCCCGTTTACCCACACCAGAGGGATACTCAGGTGAGCCCAAGTATTGCAGAGCATTCCTTACCCATTTCTCGATGTATTTCTCATTGCAGCCGCAGACGTTTCATTTTTCATCAGGAGAAAACCAAGGTGCCGTTTGTTCTCACCCTTCTGTCGGTCAAGGCTCCTCTGTGGGGAACAACGGTGTGGGGAAATCAGGAACCATGCTGCACCTCATTCCAGGCACTCTCAGAGGAGATGAGGAGGGTCTTCGATCGTGCAGCGGCGGGTAGGGAGGCGGCCAGACTACTCGCCAATCTCCACCAGGGGGAGCACTCTGTGTCGGCGTACTCCATCCAATTCCGCACCCTGGTCGCAGAGTGTCATTGGAAGAAGGAGGCGCAGTGGGACCGGTTCCTGCATGGGCTTCTGACCATGTCCAGAGGGAGATCTACATGCTGGACCTTCCGCCCAAACTTAACGGTCTCACCAAACTTGCATTAAGGGTCAACGCGCGCTTGAGTTGCATGAGCCATTTCCATCAACAGACCCCGTTCTGCAGCACAGAGGACTCGCGCACGGACACGGTCAGCCCCGTCTCCGATTCCGAGCCCATGCAGGTGGGTAGAGCTCGGCTTTCCCAGGAGGAGAGGGAGAGGCAGAGATCCCAAGGACTTTGCCTCTAAAATGGAGGGGCGGGCAACTTCATCCACTCCTGCCCGGTAAAAGATCAAGCCCGGTAGTAACTATGAGGCTACTACTAAGGTGGACAACCCATACGCACGACACAAGGGCATTACTGGACTCTGGGGCTGAAGGTAATTTTCTGGATTACTCCACATCCCCATGTTTCCCCTTACTCAAAAGATTTCTGTTAATGCACTAAATGGACAGCAACTCCCTTTAATTTCCCATATTACCGGACCTGTAACCCTCATCACCTCTGGCAACCACTCTGAGAACATTACATTCCTCCTCATGGACTCACCACTGGCACCCGTGGTTCTTGGTCACCCCTTTTTCACGGTAGGCAGTGCCCGAGGAGTACCAGGACCTGAGGGAAGTGTTCAGTAAGTCCCGGGCTGCTTCTCTACCTCTGCATCGTCCTTACGACTGTGCCATAGACTTAGTACCAGGTAAGACTCCACCTAAGGGCAAGTTATATTCACTTTCTGTTCCAGAGAGTGAGGCTATGGAGAAATATATTTCTGAATCTCTAGCGTCCAAGTTCATTCGTCCTTCCTCATCTCCGGTTGGGGTTGGGTTCTTTTTTGTGGGGAAGAAGGATAGATCTCTGGATCTCTTGGATTTACGTAATGCTTATCATTTGGTCCACATAAGGGAGGGCGATGAATGGAAGATCGCGTTTAATACCCCTAGGTGGCACTTTGAATACTTGGTCATGCCCTTTGGGCTGTCCAACTCCCCAGCGTCTTCCAAGCACTCGTCAATGACGTGCTGGTCTTTTCATCTTCTCTCCAGGATCATGTTCAGCATGTCAGAAGAGTGCTCAAGAGGTTGCTAGAGAATGGGCTTTTTGTCAAGGAAAGTTTGCAAAGAAATGCGTTTTTCATGCACAGTCTGTTCGTTTCCTAGGGTACATCGTCTCATCTGAGGGAGTGCGTATGGATCCTGACAAGATTAGGGCTGTGATAGATTGGCCAAGTCCAGATTCCCGTAAAGCCCTACCGAGGTTTCTGGGTTTCGCCAATTTCTATCGGCGTTTCATTCGCAACTACAGCCAACTAGCCGTGCCTCTGACTGCCTTGACCTCCCCCAGAATGACGTTCGGGTGGTCTGATATAGCTGAGACTGTATTTGCCAAACTTAAGAGTCGCTTTGTTTTGGCTCCCATCCTCGTCGCCCCTGATCCATCGCGTCAGTTCGTGGTGGAGGTCGATGCATCAGAGGTGGGGGTAGGAGCGGTACTTTCCCAGCAGACGACAAGATGCATCCCTGTGAGTTTTTTTTCTCATCGTTTATCACCTGCTGAATGTAACTATGACATTGGTAACAGAGAGTTGTTGGCAGTCAAGTCAGTGCTGGAGGAATGGTGACATTGGTTTGAAGGCTCTGGGGTACCTTTTACTGTATGGACCGATCACAAGAACTTAGCATATATTAGAACAGCTAAAAGACTCAACTCTAGGCAGGCTCAGTGGGCACTTTTTTTTCAGTCGTTTTGACTTTTCTCTTTCGTACCACCCGGGTTCCAAAAACATGAAACCCGACTCTTTATCTCGTATTTTTGAACATTCCAAATGCCTGTCTACTCCCGAGTGTATTTTACCCGAGACTCTTATTGTCTCCTCTCTCAGGTGTGAGGTCGAATCAAAGGTCATGACGGCCTTAGAAGGGGTAACGCCTCCACCCGACTGCCCACCAAATCGGTTATTTGTGCTAGAGGGGTATCAGTATCCGTTGACTGGTTCTCGAAGGCAGCTCATTTTATTCCCTTGCCTAAATTACCCTCTGCCAAGGAGACAGCGGTTACTGTTGTAGATCACATCTTTCATTTACATGGCCTCCCGACAGACGTGGTTTCTGACAGGGGTCCCCAATTTGTGTCCAAATTTTGGCAAGAATTTTGTAGATTACTGGGGGCGAGTGTCAGTTTATCTTCGGTGTTTCATCCCCAAAGCAATGGACAAAGTGAGAGAGCCAACCAGGATTTGGAGAGACTGTTGCGATGTTTGGTTTTCAAGAATCCTTCCTCTTGGAGTCAACAACTCTCAATGGTGGAGTACGCCCAAAATTCGTTGCCAGTGTCATCCACGGGCCTTTCTCCATTTGAATGTAACTTAGGTTAACAGCCACCAGTTTTTCCCAGTATGGAATCTGAAGTTGCAGTCCCATCTGCTCACACCTTCATCCAGACGTGCCGTCACACCTGGAGAAGAGCCTGTGAGACTCTGCTCCAAGTTGGAGGTCAAAGCCTCCCGTATACGTTGTTGGTCAAAAAGTGTGGCTTTCTACTAAGAACATTCCGCTCTGATCCATATCTAATAAATTGGCTCCCAAATTTATTGGCCCATTCAATGTCACCAAAATCATTAGTCCAGTGGCAGTCCACCTCAAACTTCCTCCTGCGTACAGGAGAATTCATCCCGCCTTCCATGTTTCTAAAATAAAACCTGTGTCTCACTCACTTATTAACCCGCCGGTCTCGGTTCCTCCCCCGCCGCATCTCGTAGATGGGGAACCCACTTATTTGGTTAACCGTCTTTGTTGTCTGTTTGTCTGACCATATTTATATCTTGTCATTGTCATTATCATATCTGACAGAAATAAAGTCAGTCTGGTTAGTAATGAGTGAACCTATTAAAGCTGTTTGTTGAGTTGTTTATATCTTCAGTTGATTTCATCCAAGGCTTTGGCTGAAGTCAACTGTAGTTCTTATGTGTGTCTTGTTTCTCTTTCCATCAGTGATTCTGCTCGTTAACAGCAGCTGTTCATCAGAGCCTGAATTCACTCATTAGTTTTCATTCTCTCTGTCACGTGGACTATATTAGTAAACTCATGTAGGGAATAGGAAATGAGGGTGTAGGGTGTAATTTGAAAAAACAGCTTCTGAGTGGCGACTTTGAATGCTAGATATATTCACGATATATAGCAGCAGGCTACGAAAATGACGCATCAGGCTTCTCGAAAATGATGAATATTACCCAGAATACACTGTTTGGATGAAAAACAGCATGTCACTGTCAAAATTTGGCCGTTTTTTTACAGCGATTTTTAATTAGGCAGGGGCACTGCAAGATATCATCCAACTTTGTATGAATAATGATACAGTGACAAAGTAATTACCATAATAAATAAAATAGATAAATTTGATTCCTGAACTACTTCCATGAGACTAATAAAACATTTTAGGATTTACTTTTACATTTACATGGTGATTTTGGTCATTCATGGTCATTCAGGAAATGGTGATATATCAAATGAAAGCTTTTGATGAGCTCTTTCAACTGCAAAAAGGACACAAGTGAATTCATAATCATTTTGGAGTTATTCATTAGAAACCAAAAATATTTAACACTAACAAAAATACGAAGCCAGTTGGCACCAAAAGGATATAACTGCACTTAAAGTATGCCTCTTTGGCATTGAGAAATGTCTGGAGGGTAAAGCCTATGGATAGCACATTAATCAAAATGACTGATAGTAAGTGGTCACGCTCTTGTGAAGGGATGTGCGTGAAGACGAAGGTAAGCCAAGATGATGACGATTCATACAAAACACAGGGTAACAATGGGGACCATGGCAGATCAGATGGAGGGAGGAGCCAGAATGGCCAGTAGTTTTAGTAAAGTTACTCACATTCAATAATATGATATGAGGACTTTTAATGTGATATTTAATTTGATCACAATAGATTATTTGTTTTAAACTCATTGTAATGGTTTGTTTATATTGTCATCAGATGCACCCATGTTTTTATACATGAAAGGGAGTAAAATATTGGTGCCAAAAAGGCAAATGTGATTTAAAAAAAACAATAATAATAATAATAATAATAATCTGATTAAGTGTTAATATAGTGTTCAATAAGTATACTTTCATCCATGTGTGTGCAATTTCTTTATTAAAAACTATTGAAATCATTTCATAAAATCAGATCAAACTATAGTAAAAAAAAATGTTTTGGCTCTCCTGTAAAGTAGGTCAAATGTCACTTTCGTCCTTCTGCTTCTCATCCCTCAGACAATGTAGTTTTTAAGAAAAGCCACAGTTGATGTAGTCACACTTCATTATAGCAAGCTTGTCTCAGTTTTATCCTCTCTAATACAACACCCACACACTGGAAAGATCTGAAACAGAATCCTACATCAAAAAGGAAAACAAAACAAACAAAAAAATGAGAGAGATCTTTTTTTTTTTTTACTCATCTCTTTCATTTTCAAAGTAATCATCCTACTATTACTGGACGCAGAAAAGACCTCGGAAACCTGAGCGAAAGCTTGTGTTTGATCACCATTGACAGATAGAGGGTATCAAAAGAGATCTACTATCTATCTATCTATCTATCTATCTATCTATCTATCTATCTATCTATCTATCTATCTATCTATCTATCTACATAACACATACGTAAAGTACAGTTTCTGAAAAAAAGTATCTTATGCTCACCAAGCTTGCATTTATGTAATCAAATATACAGTAAAAACATATATTGTAATATATTGTAAAATTATATCAGAATTTAAGGTACCTCTTTTATATTTTTGAGCATAATTTATTTCTATGATGGCAAAGCTGAATTTTTATCAGTCATCACTTCAGGCTTTAGTGTCAGAAGATCAATCAGAAAACATTCTGTTATGATGATTTGGTGCTGAAGAAACATTTTGTATTATTATCAATGTTTAAAACAGTTGTGCTAATTAATATACTTGTGGGAACTATGATGCATTTTTTCTTTTCAGGATTCTTTGATGAATAGAAAGTCTTTACTGTCACTTTTGATAGCTGGTGGAAACTTAAGGTTAACTACTAAAGCAAAGCATAACAAAAAATATTTGAAATTCCAAGTTGGTGATTGGTTATTCACAAAAGCATTCATTCTCTTCTCAGAAAATCATTAAATTCGCCAGCATTCTTCTCAAGGCTTCTGCTATTCACTCACAAGGTGATCCACAATAGACCAGCTGGGGCAAAAGCCAGACTGATTGTGTATTTGGTTGTCTATCGGTGTTCAGGATGTGCCACAGCTGAATAAACATGAGTGAACATAGTCAATAGAAAGGCAATTGAAAACCATCCGAAGAAGAATCAACAGAAGCGCAATGAATGCTCTCCATTGAAAGAACAGTTATCGCTTAGCTGATATATTAGTGTGAGAGCTGGCAAAAGCATAATGGAAATGCATAATAGTGAGAGAAGGCGCTGATGATATCTGAGCTAATTAATCTGAATCCTTACCGGGACAAAACCCAAGATGTGTTGATGTGTGCTGTACACCAACTGCCCTATCTCAAGCAAAGACTATTTCAGGATTTTAAGAGGAGCCTAAAACTACAAGTAGAATTTGATGACACCTTAGGTATGCATGATAAAGAGCTTTCTGCAGGTATAGGCAGCTCCTAAAAAAGATGGATGGGACCATCCTCATGCCTAAGCCTCATGCCAGACATTACAGAAAGGTAATTGGCATACTTAAGAAGACTGCAAAACAGGTTGTGTGAAGCGGAGCGTCCTGTGCACCAGATTTACGCTGAATGCCAATTTCCACACCTGCACAGGCTACTCTAAGGGTGCTTTCACACCTTTAGACAGGACCGTAGCTGGGGTTTGTGGGGCCCCGGTGCAGGTTGTATCAGTGGTCCCTGTTTGAAATTGTTTAATTTGTATGTTCTTTCTATTTATTTATTTGTGCTATTTACACAATGTTTAAGTTTTTTCAAGTTTATAGGAGTCCAGGTACAAAAAACTGAATAATCAAATGTAAAATAACACTGCATAGTCTTCACTGTAAAATAAAATATACAGTCAAACCAAAATTTATTCAGTCACCTTCAGCATTTCTCACATTATCACATTTTATTTGCTATAGTTTAGAAATTGGTAATAAAATATGACAAAAATTGTTACATTTTTTCAGAATAAATTCTTCTTGATAATGTCAGATAACTTTGATAGAAAGGTATGTAATGGATAGCAATCAACCAAAACTTCAGACAACTGTTAATATGATAATATTTACACAACTATATTTACAATACTTTGTTGAACAGTTACCAAGCAATGCTTAATTTTGTTCAGTCTGTGTTGTAAAATGGTCGCATTAGCAATAAAAACATGTACAGGTCAAAGTGTCTGAATAATTTTTGGTCCCAAATTAAAAAAAATGTATCAGTTTCACTGGTAGTCTACTCTACAGTATGAAGAACTCTTGGGAATAATATGTCACAGTTCACTTTATTTTTATTTTGATCACCTACATAAATTAACTATAGTGTCCTTCACTCTCTAGTAAAACAATATGAAAAATTATATCTGGTGTCTGAATAATTTTTGGTTTGACTGTGGATTAATTCTTGTTAAAACTACAAAGTAATTCAGTCAAGATCAGTGAGTGATTTTCTGTCTCGTTTTCTTGGATTAACATTAAAGACACCGACAGCTTTTTATTATTTTTTTGCGGTTCGCTTTCACACGGCAAAGTTCTAAACGGACCAAAATTGTTAAAGGGCTCATATGTTGCAAAGAGATATTCTTTATAAAAGTTAAATCGTCCACAATCCCCTTAAACGGCTCATTCTAACACGCTCCAACATGTCTGTGTCACTATGTGGGAAGATTTGCATAATGCCATCCAGATGTTCATGAAAAGAAAGAAGGCGTACCTTTTATTTTCGTTGTAGTATTTTTGTTTCCGCCGCCGGCATGTCATATAGACGTTGTGTGTTTTACTGTGAAAGTGAAACTACTTTGTTTGGCCTTTCAAAGGATGTTATCTGCTTCTTCATGCCTGGAGCTGATCGAGCTGGTCGCTGAGGAAATACATAAACTTTGCACTGTGGATCGCTGGATCGACTTTCATCGTGGATGAAGCGGAGTCCAGGGTCGTCACATGTGGTTGCTGCAAGCCCAACGGATGCTCCCTCAAGCCAGCCCCTGCTCACTCAAGGCCGCGGTGTGTGATGCAGTTTCGTTGAGAAAGCGAAAATACTTTGTTTGGCCTTTTCAAAAGAGGACACGATTAGAAATCATGTTTATATCACATTTATAAGGGGTCTTATGCAGAGGTGTAGTGGTAAAAAAAGAGGTGGGTAAACTATAATTTCTGGGTGACCACATCGTGGTCACAGTAAGGTTTTAACAGCAAGCCGGGAAACATTTAAGCCTATCGTCTGGTTCCACTGACGTATGCGCACAGTTGAGGAACGCTTGTGCATGCGTAGTAAAAATAAAACCTGTGGAGAAAAAGGTTTTTTAAACCTTATTTTGGGGCAAAGTCATCAACATTTTTCAGCGATTTTTATCATATTTTACTGCTGTCTCTATACATGCAGTTTTTATGTCCCGGTAACCAGTGTAAGTGCAGTTCTGACTATCTGCCCATTCATTTAGATAGGAACCTGGTCTTATTAGTCTCAAATAGCTGCCCGGAAGCGTTGCCAAGATGAAGGCCAAGTGGCCCGACTTGCCTAAAAGGACTTTGATTTTACTACCAAGGGTATCACTGGTTGTTCCCTCGTATAGGTCACACAATCATTATTCAATTCATACATTAATCTAAGTTCTTGTTAAAGAGACTAAAGAAGGAATAAAATGGTTGAAATGTATAAAGTTTACTAAATGTCAAAACAGAGAGAACGTCTCTAGGTTATGTATGTAACCCTAGTTCCTCGAGGGAACGAGACGCTGCGTTGAAAGCGCTTTGGGGAACGCGTTCAGCGTACGCAACTCTGAATATCGTGTGTAATCAGTCCAATGGAAGGGCGTGACGTCACCACCATTTTTTTACTTTTGTCTTAAAAAATGTTGTCCTCTCTCTGTCTCTCCTCTCTCTGTTCCTTCTCCCTTGAACTGTCCTTTCTCGGTTTTTTCATTCTCTGTTTCAATCAAGTTTTGTCCCGCTCCCACCTGCAAAATCCTGCTGGTAAACGTATAAGTTTAAAAAAAATAAAATACATTGCATATTCTGCCTGCTAATCTGTTATTTTTTCAATTGCTCCCCTGTTGAATATAAATTTAAAAAAGAAACAAATGTTTCGTTTTATTTGCGTTTAATTAAATGGATGAACACGAACAATTAAGGAACTTAGAACATATAAATACAGTAAAAAAAAATGTAATAAAAAAATAGACCTATAATAATTAGGCTATATAGCCTAATGAATTATATAATAATAATAATAATAAACCTGGATTTATTTCATGTTCAAAGGAAAATTAGCTAGGGCCTACTGTTTAAGAATGCCTTCTTTGCTTTTAGCAATTCCTTCAAACATTACAAAAAAATAAAAATAATAATAATTTTTCCTCAATAACAAAATAGACCAATTTTATAAATAAAAAAAAAACACAAAATAAATAAATAAATAAAAATAAACTGAATTAAAAAAATTAAAAATAAATAAATAAATAAAAATGTAGGCTACTTAATGTGCCCTTGCAGATAGTTCACTGATGAGGGCTATAGATTAATCCATCTCTGCTCCAGTATGCAACCGCAATTACTGAAAGCCCTCTCTGATGGTGCGCTGGAAGCTGGAATGCAAAGTAGGCTACATGGCGTGTTATAATTCTGAGATGAAAACTGACCATGTGCACATGTCATGGGCTTCACAGGGGGCTTCAGTAGCACAACCATTAATGAGGTCCTTCAGCTAATTAAAGTTTTCTCTGGAATTGGCCAATTTAAAATCAGGATATGGTGTCATACCAGAGGACATGGTTCTTAGAGACTAAATATATTAAGTTCCTACACTTAAATATATGGATGAAAAAATTATTACCATTTACTAAAATGGTTAGTTTAGCCAGTCTGTCTGCTGGCCTGGGCCCCAGTTAGTCAAGTACAAACTCTATGTGCCATATTTCTAGAGAAAGAGCAGCACCACCCCAGGAGACCATCTCTTTTCAACAGGTCAGGTCTGCCCCAAAAACATTTGATTTGATTTGTTCAAAAGCATTTGATTGGACAGGACACAAGAAGCTGAAGTGTAGGGTGATGCCATCAAAATCGTTTATCCATATTGGTTGAGTGCACTAGTTTACAGATAATCTATACTTTGCTTAATCTCGAAAAACTCTTGTCATCGCCTTTTCCACCACTGGATCTCTCGCTATTTCCGAATGGAATTACACGTCGCTGTCCATAGTTTCATCAGCATCCTCCCATTTCGCAAAGTCTATTTTATTTCATTTTAATCTATTATAAATAAAGTTTTTTTTGTTTGTTTGTTTCTAGTAATTTTATTTTGGTAGATATTTCCACTTTGCGGGAGTCCCGCGAAAACTTTATTTTACCACAATCCACACACAATAATATCTTGCCGCCCGCATCCGCATTCACCCACGAAATATTGTCCCGCGCCTCACTCGGTTGCGCTGGGTCCCACGGTACTCCCCCGGGAGTGCAGGTCTCTACCAGGGGGGCAGGGTTTCATGTTTTTTGAAGCACCCCTGGGCGCCGCCATTGGCTAGCGGACCCCCACCTGCTGTTAGCATACCATTGATTTTGGCATCACTTTGACAGCGAATAACTTTACATCTGAGGCGTTTAAAGACTCCATTTGTCCATTAATGATTTCTAAAGAAACACGAAAATGTATAAAAGGCTCCATTACCTTGTATCTTACGTTATGGTCCCGTAGAAGCAGTTTTTGTAAAAAATAGGCTAACGATTGTGTTAGGAGGAGACAGGAGGAGAAGCTCGCAGGCAATCTTTTACTGTCTATTGGTGCGTTCAAGTCCTCCTGGGAAGTTCGTACGCAAGAGGTGGGAAGTGTTGCTTACGACGGCATGTGCGTTCAAGTCACTTTGGTCGGAGCAAGATGGCGGAGTCCTTTCTCCTAATTAATAACACACAAATACAGCAATGTTCTTAAACTCTTGTTCTAGAAAATGAAGAACAAAGAAATGTGAATTAGGTATACTTCGTTTTTTAACGTTTTAAATTAATTTATGAAGCCACTGCCCACTTTATTGTTACAAGTTGCATTATTATATTATAATGCCATCATATTATGCGTCGTCGATTAACTTACTGCGCTGTAAACCATATGCGGCAATCGTGGGGACGTGGAGGCATAAAGTCAAGGGAGATAATTAATCAGAATACTTACCAAAATTTGCTCCTGTTCACGCTCGCCTTCTCTGCAAGATTCGGTGGGTGATTCAGATTTCTCTTGGCACAGCGATTAGAAGATGTACAGGTTGGTCACGTGACATCTATGTCATCAAGCTCAGTTTGAGTCTTGCGCAGTACGCCCGACCCCCAGGAAGTGTCAACATAATCATATACTATTTAAATACTAATACAGTGGGGTATATATGCTTTTATCAGTGTTGTATGATAAACGTGACTCAATACAACAGTGCGACTACAATAGAAGCTTTTACCGTTCTAAAAACAGATTTGTGGCCATTATTGGAACTGAAAAGGTTTGTCTAACCCGAAACACACGTGATCGTTTTCATGTGGTGGATCTGGCCACCTCTCTCTCTCTCTCTCGTGAAGCCAACATGGAAGTGACTAAAACTGTAATTCATAAATTAGCTGCTTGAGGCTGGCTGCAAAAGGGTGTCAGTCCCATAGACTCCCCATGTTAAAATGCCCAACTTTACAGCAGGAAAAAACGTTTACTGCCTGGTGCAAAAATTTATTTTGGTCTATATAGCAAATTTTGCCCTTCATGACAATTGTGAGGGGGGTGAATTTTTTTATAAGTCATCTGTTTAAATTATATTAAGACTTAAAGTTCTGCATAATTAAGGGGCGTGGCCACTTGAGTGACAGGTGGTTTGCCATTGCTGACAGTGCCGCTCTGCACACTTTAAGCTTCAAAAACACTTCAGGAGTCTACGGGTGATGTAACGGACACTACGTCCATGTTTTTATACAGTCTATGGTAATTAACCATTATACATTGTGACATAGCCTGATACGTTGGTTCGTTGGATCGGATTGCATTCTCACAACTGAACTGCTCCAGAGATTGTTTTCAGTCGAGCTGAGACCCCCTCTTTCAGGCAATCTTGGAGAGATTGTTTTTGCGTGGATCTGAGTGTGATTGCCATGTTCACATATTTCCAAACGACTCGAGCTAAAGGGGGAAACGCGCCAGGTTCCGAAACAACGGGCCAGGTGTGAAAGCACCCCAAGTGTGTTACTTTCATGTTTTTGTAACAGTATCACATTTATAATTCCCAATATGTACACTCTCAGAAAAAAAAGGTACAAAATCTGATATTAATATGTCCACTAACATGTACCATTCAGATTCGGTAAAAAAAAGTACAAAGGTGTAACTTTTGAAAGGGTACTGAAATTAGACATCAAAACATTATAATGTACTTGAATATTATTTGTAAAATTTTCTAAAAGATTACATTAACGGTGTTGTTATGTATTTATTTATTTTAATTTTTATTGAAAAAATTATTAAGTTGTCTTGAAAATGCCAATTTACTGAAATCCAATTTAAACTTTTATACAATAAGACTTAGGATTTATTTAAGCTGTCTCCTGCCATAGCAAAGCTTAAAAACTCCCTACTGAAAATACAGCTAAATCCAGCCTAAGCTGATTGGTTGGTTTGGCTGATCTCCCAAGATGGTTTTTAAGTGGTCCTGTTCACTGTCACGCTGGTCTTTGCAGGGTTTTAGCAGTTTTTTTACTGAATCCAAGATGGCCCTGCGCATGGCGGCCGTGTTGCGAGCTCCGAGTAAACTTTGCAGTTTTTCGTTTGTTTTACTTGCTTTTTTGTTGTTCTACGTGTTGGACGTTGTTTACAGACATCGCATTAGAGCCCTTTGTCTGGGCTGCACGGGCGCGACTGAGAAAACGCCGCCAGAAAAGAGGGAAGAGAGCCTGTGTCCTTGTCAGACTCAGACGTCGTCCCCTCCGACCTCCTCTCCCAACCATTTTGCTGGCTAACGTTCAGTCACTGGACAACAAACTCTGTCAACTGGGGGCACGTATCTCATACCAATGAGAAACAAGGGACTGCTACATTATTTGCCTCACAGAAACCTGGATGTCTGCAGAGGTTCCAGACTCAGCCATCGAGCTAACGGGGTTCTCCGTGCACCGCTCAGACAGAATGAAAAAACTCACAGGGAAAAGCAGATGTGGGGGCGTTTGTTTCTTTATCAAAAACTCGTGGTGTGATGAAAGGAACCTATACTCTATTAAATCCTTCTGCTCCCCTGATCTGGAATTTCAAATGCTTCTGTGTCAACCATTCTGGCTACAGAGGGAATTCACAGCGGTCATAATCACAGCTGTTTACATTCCTCCTCAAGCCAACACAGACCAGGCACTCAAGGAACTGTATGGGTTTATAAGTGAGCAGGAAACCGAGCACCAAGATGCAGTGTTTATTGTTACGGGGGACTTTAACAAAGCCAACTTCAGAACAATAGCTCCAAAATATATCCAACAAATCACCATCAACACGCGTGGTGACCGTGCACTGGACCACTGTTACTCTCCTTTCCGGGATGCTTACAAATGTCTCCCCCACCCACCTTTCGGAAAATCTAGTCATTTTCTGATCATGCTACAAACATGCTAATGACATGCTAGTCACTTGCTAGTCATGTTTTTTATTTTTGTTTGTTTAAGATTGTTTGCCTGGTAATTATAGTGAGCTAGCAATGTTAACGTTTAAGTGCCAACTCTTAAAGGATAAGTTCACTTCTGAATTAAAATTTCCTTATTTCTGAGGAAAACATTCTAGGGTTTTTCTTTATATAGTGGACTTCAGTGGGGTTCACTGGGTGGAAGGTCCAAATTGCAGATTCAGTGCAGTTTCAAAGGGCTCTACACGATCCCAGCCGAGGAAGAAGGGTCTAGCGCAGTGGTTCCCAACCTTTTTCAACTTGCGGCCCACACAACCAAACACTTATGTTTCTGCTGCCCACTGCAAAAAAAATTAACTGACCCCGCTGTCGTTGGGTTAATAACTTAGTACTCAGAAGCTAGATTGTTAACTGTATTTATTGAATGAACTAGGGCTGTGCGTTATGAAAAAAAAAACTATCGCGATTTTGATCAATTTTGCGATAGTGACACACAGATATGCTTTTACAGTCATAAATACATTCAGGATTAATTTGAAACATGTTTCCAAAAGAAAACCAATTAGAGCTTTATCAAAAACGTCACTAGAACAGACATAAGTCAAAATAATAACTGATAAAGATGTAACAAAATGTATAGACTTATGGCAAAAAAATATATAAATAAATAAATCCCTTGTCCGGGAACTTTTTTGTTTCTTTTTTGCCATGCATTGTTCATAGAGCTCATTAATTGTAGCGGTGCCTCAGGTGTTTGCAGTGTGTATACAGTATGTATACAGTATGTGTATGCGGTCAGCAGCGAGAGCACATAAATATAACGCAAAAGCACATTAAAATAAAGCACAAGCGCGAATCTCTCTGTTCGCACGCAGATTTCCTTTGCTTTGTCACAAAACCAGACGTGCTTGCTCAGATACATGCTGCTCTCACCCGGAGATATTTTGCGCACTTAAAACATGTCTCCTCTCACTTAAATCTTGTCAAAGCTTTTTGGTACATAGCGCGTACCGTAGATGCAAATCCGAGTTCGATTGCTCCCCACTCCCACTACTTCTGCTGGTTTGTGTTCATACCACTAATCTATAATAGAAAATACATAATTTCTCAGTTCCATCCATCAGGGAATGAGGGTTACATGCATAAACATTAGGGAAGCATGCCTACACTGTTAAAAAATTACTGTAGATTTTACAGTAGTCTTACTGTAATTAAATTTACAGATTTTTGCTGTATTCGCAATTGCAGTAAAGTTTTGTACATTTTATTACAGTAAGACTACTGTAAAATTTACAGTAACTGGCTGGCAACCCTGCTGCCAGTATTTTACTGTAAAATTTACAGTATTTTTTAAATACTTTGTATACTGCATTTTTACCAAAAATATATTGTTTACTAAATTTTTTATATATTGTATATGGCATTTAACATACTAATTTAAATAGCAAATGCACCCATTAAGTAGTTTACTGTGAAAAGCAATGTGTATTTGCTATATTTAAAGTATGTAAAAAATTTTTATGTACATTGAATTTTGGCATGATTTTTTTTAATTACTTGAAACAAATTGGCCATCATGGACCTTGACACAAAGAAATATTCAAACTTCGTTATAACCAAAACATGACCAACATGGTCATATTAAAACAGTTCACCCAAAAGTGAAAAATCAGTCATTTCTCACCCTCATGTCAGTCCACACCTTTAAGACCTTTGTTCATCTTCACAACACACATTAAGATATTTTTTATAAACAGAAATGCTAGAAATGCAGGCTTCACTGAGCCATTGCATTTCATCAAAAATATCTTATTGTGTGTTGTGAAGATGAACGAAGATCTTACGGGTGTGGAACGACATGAGTAATTATTGACTGAATTTCTTGGGTGAACTAATCCATTTAAAAACTACAAAGACGCTTTCAGATAGCTTTCATCACTTAATGAATAGACCAATATGGTGAAACAAGTCATACAAACTTTCCATCAAAAACAGATAAAATCAACCAAAGAAAAATTATGCTCCAGATGACGTTCCATCCCATGATTCAAAGTGTGACTAGAAATATTGAAAAGAACAAAGAGGACAATACATTAGATATATTACAAAACATAATAATACTTTCAGAAATAGATAGGGGAGGACAGATACAGTCAGAGACAGATAGAGGGATGAGAGGTACAGTCAGTGACAGAAAGAGGGATGAGAGGTACAGTCAGCGACAGATAGAGGGATGAGAGGTACAGTCAGTGACAGATAGAGGGATGAGAGGTACACTCAGAGACAGATAGAGGGATGAGAGGTACAGTCAGAGACAGATAGAGGGATGAGAGGTACAGTCAGAGACAGATAGAGGATGAGAGGTACAGTCAGTGACAGATAGAGGGATGAGAGGTACACTCAGAGACAGATAGAGGGATGAGAGGTACAGTTAGTAACATATAGAGGGTTACTATCATCCGCATCCATGCAGTCGAGACAGAAGCCCACCAAGGCGGCGCAGAAGACCACCACATCCATGCGGTCGAGACAGAAGCCCACCAAGGCAGCGCAGAAGACCACCACATCCGTGCGGTTGGTACAGAAGCCCACCCGGGCGGCGCAGACCATATCCATGCGGTCGAGGCAGAAGCCCACACAGAAGACCAACACATCCGTGCAGTCGAGACAGAAGCCCACCACCTGGGCGGCGCAGAAGACCACCACAGTGGGATCGATGACACAGGAGAGCAAGTCTGGTTAGGCAAGTCTGAAACAGAGAACATGAACAAGTTAAGGGTGGCCTCCGTGGCCACGACAGGATCAGTCGAGCGCTCAGAGAGTTTGGCTGAGATGTGACGAGGCTCTGGAAGTTCAGCAGAGACGAGGTGAGGCTCTGGTAGTACAGCAGAGACATAGGGAGGCTCTGGTAGTTCCGCAGAGGCGTGGAGAGGCTCTGGTAGTTCCGCAGAGGAGTGGGGAGGCTCTGGTAGTTCCGCAGAGACGTGGGGAGGCTCTGGTAGTTCCGCAGAGACGTGGAGAGACTCTGGTAATTCCGTGGTGTTTAGACTGAATTCAGGAAGATCAATGATGACTTGACTCTGCTCATGAAGATCATTGGTGTCTTGACTCTGCTCATGAAGATCATTGGTGACTTGACTCTGCTCATGAAGATCATTGGTGATATGACTCTGCTCATGAAGATCAATGGTTACTTGCATTTGTTCATGAAGATCAATGGTGACTTGGCTTTGCCCATGAAGAACACTGGTGACTGGACTTTGCCCCTGAAGATCATTGGTGACTTGCCCTTGCCCATGAAGATCAATGGTGAGGTGCCTTTGTCCATGAATATCAATGGTGACTAGCCCTGACTCTGGAGTGTCAACGGTGACTAGCCCTGACTCTGGAGTGTCAAGGGTGACTTAATCTGACTCGACTCTGGAAGGTCAAAGGTGACTTGACCTGACTCGACTCTGGAAGGTCAACGGGAACCAGACTCGACTCTGGAAGGTCAACGGGAACCTGACTCGACTCTGGAGGGTCAACGGGAACCTGACTCGACTCTGGAGGGTCAACGGGAACCTGACTCGACTCTGGAAGGTCAACGGGAACCTGACTCGATTCTGGAAGGTCAACGAGAACCTGACTAGACTCTGGAGGGTCAACGAGAACCTGACTCGACTCAGGAGGGTCAACGGGAAACTGACTCGACTCTGGAGGGTCAACTGTGGTTGTCATCTTGTGCAGAGGTGCTGGACAAGTGGCCATCTTGTGCCATGACTCTGGACTGGCGGCCATCTTGGGCAGTGGCGCTGTGCCGGCGGCCATCTTGGGCAGTGGCGCTGGGCTGGCGGCCACCTTGTGCTGTGGCGCTGGGCTGGCGGCCATCTTGGGCAGTGGCGCTGGGCTGGCGGCCACCTTGTGCTGTGGCGCTGGGCTGGCGGCCATCTTGTGCTGTGGCGCTGGGCTGGCGGCTATCATGCGCCGTGACGCTGGACTGGCGACCACCTTGTGCTGTGGCGCTGGGCTGGCGACCATCTTGTGCTGCATTATGCATCAGTTCCTTTTCATTTCTAGGAACTGGGTCATTCAGCCCGGTGTTGAAAATGTCCTTTAGGGCCGCATCATTATATCCCATACCATCTGCCAGGGTCCAGAACACATGTGCCATAGCACCCACCTCATTGCCCTCTTGGTGGAGGGTGGTTAATTTTATATATTTCACCCTCCGCTCCACCATACTTGCTGGGGAACGGGAATGAAGCCCCACATTGCTGGATCTCGACAATTGATGGAGTCCTTCTGTTACAATCGGAACCCAGAGAAACACAGGAGACGAGATATCCAAAGGCAGTGTGGTTTAATGGGTAATCCAAATCAGAATCCAACAAGCAGGGGTCAAAACCAGAAATCAATCCAAAACAAACAAACACTAGGGATAGGAACAGGAACAGGAATGGAACTAGAAACAGGAACTCGGAAGACGAGGAAACTCGGAAGACGAGGAAACTGGGTGACGGAAAGAAAGGACTCCATGAAGACAAACAGAAAAAGACCGGTTAATATAAGCAGGGTAATGACTATCAAGTGAAGACACCTGAGTGCAATTAAAAGGAGTGCAATTACTGTGATGAAGGGACAAGGCTTTGTGGGAATTGTAGTGCCTACGGTGAGGTGCCTATGGGGAAGTGAGATCACTAGTGGAGACTCAGGGAAACAGAGACCAGACAGCGTGACAATATTTTACAAAACAGATAAACATTGATAAAAGCACACATGAATGCAAACAGTGATCTTTTAATTAATGCAAACCTACCATAATAGCATTACGTTAAATTGTACACAGTTATAAACTGTTATCAAATAAAGTTAATAAAACATACATACATTATCAGAAATATCTGTCTGTATCGTTTGACTGTCAGAAACCTTATGATCTTATAGATAACAGTCAGAACAAAATCAGCTCTCCGAAAATGTAAAGTACAGCATATTTGAGTGGTTTGCGTTTGAATGAAGAAATCCCTGTGGACTGATTAACCTGATGCTGACTCTGATCCGCATAATCAACAGAAGAATAAAGCAATCTCCGCGTTGTATCTTGATGAATTTCCACACATAGGTACGCAAAAATGTAGGGAGGATGTTTCCTCGTGTCTTTTGATATACCACTATTCGCCGTTAAATTTGAAAAACATTAATTATATCCATCTAGCCAAGTTTTGTATGTAAGTTTCCCTTATAGTAAATATGAGCATTGCAAGACCGGAAGTAATTGTGCACACACTTGCGTCGCTGAAGCTCACCGGCACCATCTTGTGCACCTTGCCCATACAACTTCAGAAAAAAAGAGAAATATTCTACAACTACAATAAGCCAACTCGTTTGTTTATTGGTCAGCGTCGTGCATGATCAATTCATTTGTTCATGTGTCACCGCACTGATAAGGTGCCTTTGTGCACCCTGTGCAAAAATACATAAAAGATTTGCCTGCCGACATAAATATAAACACATATCTATAAATAGCATATTTAATAATTTCAAGTAAAAAGTATTCGGTTACCCTATGGTAATAAATTAGGCTAACTATACAAAGCAGACTTTATATCAAACAGATATGTTAAAGTTTTCACATTACGTGAAGTTAGGAAAAGCCCAAAAAATCTACATCTCACTGGTTATGTTAACCTCTTGGAACAGCACCACTGAGAATTTATATGACACACACATCCACAGTGAGCAGGCCTGACTCTGACCGCGAGGCTTTAGAAACGCGTTTTATTTCGGCGCCCGTGTTAACAGATGACTGCCTGTGCAAAGTTGTTTTACAACCTAAAATAATCACAACAAAGTGTGTTGATAAACACGAAGTTACTGTGAATACAAACTATTAGCACTGAAACATGTCATTCATAACGAAGGAACCCAGAGCTTTTCTGCCCATAGCCGCTATAGCGCCGGGGGATGTGTTAAATCCAGAGGTGGGTAGTAACGAGTTACATTTAATTCATTACATTTACTTGAGTAATTTTTGGGGGTAACGAATACTTTTCGGAGTATATTTAAAGATGGGTACTTTATACTCTTACTTGAGTAAATTTTTGGGGAAAAATCTGTACTTTTACTTCGTTACTGTGTGTTACGCTCCTCTCGTTACTTTATCTTAATGCAATAAATGTTATAATGCTTCAGTTTATTCCAAACGCGCCGTCTACTTTTCTCTGGGCAATGAGCGATGCCCATTCGCGAATGATTCATTCTTTTGAGTCAATTCTGTTCAAAGGCTTGATCAAACCAATTGGCAAACGATTGAATTGGTTCATGAATCAGTTTGAATGAGTCGTTCAGTTCCCTGCCGCACGCGCTGAGCATCTGAAGTGGTTCACTCGGAGTTGTAACGTTTAAGAACAGAAAGAGCGTTGAAAACGTGGCTGGAACTGCACTGAATTGAAATCTGCAAAGGCTATTATTTGCTAGCGATGGAGATCCTTATTAGATGAACACCGCGTGTGCTGTCTACTGTTTAACAGGTAATAACTTGGGCTACATTCGATTACAGTACACGATACCACTGTGACATTAGTTTGTTGTACGTGTGTGGCTTATAACAGAGGGGAGTCAAGTTGAATGCAGCTTCCAAAAGACAAAAAATAGCCGATTAAGATTTTATTAATTTTAATACAATCACACCTGTGCAAGTACGTTCAGCGAGTCATATTATCAGCTGCTAAATTCAGATCTGTGATCGCTTGCTGGCGCTGAGTCAGAGATAGATGCGTTTATACCGCGCTGCGCATTATAATAAATCACACATGATTCTTTTGAGCTTATTAAAGCATTGGCCAATCAGAGGTGTTCAGATGAGTCATCGCTAAAATGCCGGTGCTTCCTTCACTCGCTCACTGACTGGAGACCTCTTTCTGGCGAATTCTCTCGCAGGAACAACAAAGTGCAGATGTGTGTACGAATCTTTAATTAAGATATTGATTTCACAGTGTTAACAGTTTCAGTGATTTTAATGGGAGTTTCTGAGAGTGATTGAAATCTAGACTGTCAGTGAAAATTATCTTTAATAATGTAAATGTTATTTGCTCTCTTTCTGAACAATGAAAGATTAGTAGCAATATTTATATCACATTAACTTTCAATGTTAAATTCACATTTAATATAAAGTCAGTCGTATTAAAAATATGTTATGGCATGACACCTACTTAAGTAAACAGACAGGGTTTTATAATAAATTACATAAATTGGAGTAAAGGCTAATGAAATATATACATTTATACACGCACACATACATTACATACATTTTATCTATATATCTAAATAAAAATAGGCTCAGTACAGTATATATGACCCAAAGTAACTAGTAACTAACTACTTGAGTAGATTTTTTTATCCGATACTCTTTTACTCTTACTCAAGTAACTATTCAAGACTAGTACTTTTACTTTTACTTGAGTAAATATTTCTAGAAGTACTTTTACTTTTACTTGAGTACAGTTTTTGGGTACTCTACCCACCTCTGGTTAAATCCTACCACGACTGCGCTACTGAAACCCCACACAAGTCTGCTTCGCGCCCTGTGGACGGACGATGCTTGGTTACCAATATAAACCGCGAATGTAGATGCCTTCATATACTACAATTTACCAAACAAGAAAAATAAAAAATAAAAAAGTCACTTACCATAGTTGTAAATCACTCATCTTGCTTTTAACGTTAATCTCCTCGACCGTTGAAGACCTAACGATGCGGCTCTGAAGATTTGAAATTTACAGCAAAATTCTGTAAATTTGAGTCAGACCTACACGTGACCCCAGAATGCATTGCAGTTTACAGCAATATGCTGTATTATAAATAAAAAAACAGCCCGCGGCTGTAAAATAATGCTGTACTTTTTATAGCAATTCATTACAGTGTAGGTCCAAGGGATTAGGCTGCTATGAAGCCCACATCCTTCATGTAGGGATGTGAAGTGGAAATACTAATATGGACTGACCTAATTAGGGTAGTACTACATATGGTATACGTCACTGAGTTAGGTCCTACCTGGAGTAAGAATGGAGCTACTACCAACAGAGAACCTCGGGTCAGTACTACCCCCTTGCATCTGTTTTAGTGCCTTGGTGGCTTGTTGAACTTGCAGGATCGCCATGGCATGCAGGGTAGAGGCAGCTTGGCCCACAGCAGTGTAAGCTTTTGCAGTCACTGCTGCAGGCATGAACCATCCACAAATGCGTCTTCAGCATGATTTAAGCCCAGACATGGAAGACGGTCATCTGGCCATCATCAGGTGACAGGAAACAACTGCAACCATTCTATTGTATGGAACATGAAAATAGAGACACCAGCCACCATAGTCCAATGTTTACGGGGAGCCAGAGCGCCTGACATCTTGGCAAATGCTAAACATAAATACAGTAAGATTGTTATTCATGCTTGCTCTAATGATGTTCGACTTCGCCAGTCGAAGATCACTAAAAATAACATTAAAGAGGTGTGTGAACTTGGAAGCACGATGGCATAACATAGGTTCCCTTTCAGTCGGTCACTCTCGACGCCACGTCGGTGACAGACGCATATGGGATATCGCTTCGATAGACCAATCTACTTCGAGTGTAAACTAAACAAGCCAATGCACATTGGCATGCAATTATTGCACCCAGCTGCCGTTGATCACTGCATGAGTATAAGAAGGCAGCAGGTACAATGCATACCACATTTTCGCTTCGGAGCCAAGCGTTAGTATCGCTCTGCTCAACTGTGTCTGCTGTGAACTACGAGTTCAGCACTCTCTCGGAAGCTTCGTGTGTTGGCGAGACGGCGTTTCAGCGGCGGTCGTTCCTGTGTCGAGTGGATTGCAAACTTCAGGCTTCCATCCTTCCGCGCCACAGACCTTTTCTGCGGTTTGCGTTCAAAGGACTGGCATATCAGTACAAGGTCCTGCCCTTCGGGCTGTCCCGGTCTCCCCGTGTCTTCACGAAAGTCACGGAGGCAGCTCTCGTTCCTCTCAGAGAGCAGGGTGTTTGCATTCTCAAGTACTTAGACGATTGGCTGATACTAGCACAGTCTCGATATCAGTTGTGCGAGCACAGGGATGTGGTGCTCTGGCAACTGAGCCTGTTGGGCCTTCTGGTTAGCTGGTAAAAGAGCAAACTCTCGCCGTGGCAGAGGATCTCTTTTCTCGGTATGGAGTTGGATTCGGTCGAACAGAAAGCACGCCTTACAGAGGAACGTGCGAGGTCGGTGTTAGCCTGCTTGAATACTTTCAAGTGCAGGACAGCGGTTTCACTGAAATTCTTTCAGAGGCTCCTGGGGCATATGGCGGCCGCAGCGGCACTTACACTGCTCGGCCTATTACATATGAGACCGCTCCAGCACTGGCTTTATGGCCAAGTCCCGAGGTGAGCGTGGAAGCGCGACACTCACCGGGTCCAAGTTACACCGGCCTGTCGCCAAACCCTCACTCCGTGGTCAGATCTTGCATTCCTCTGGGCAGGGGTGCCCCTAGAGCAGATCTCCAGGCATGCTGTGGTTTACACGGATGCCTCCACCACCGGCTGGGGGGCCACGTACAACGGGCATGCAGTCTCAGGGGTTTGGACGGGCCCGCAGCTGCAGTGGCACATCAATTGCCTAGAGTTGTTAGCAGCGCACCTTGCCTTGAACCATTCCAAAGGTCTCTTTTTTTCTGTAATTGTAAACATTTTTATTAATTTCCAAAATGCCAAAACAGAGTAGCACATGTGTCTCTTTGTCACGACTGTAATGCAATTACTCAAAAGAAGCCGGAGTTACATTCTGCAAGATGAAATTAAATATAGCTTAAGTTATATATCTGCTGAAGTGCTTCAGTTGCACTTATCAGGAAAGTGAGTAAACATATAAATACACAGTTTGACCAATTCATGTGTCTCACTTCTGTGATTTAGTAAGATTGTGGTTACATCAGAAGCAAACTGTACTGGAATGCAGATGAACCGAACCCCAGATCACCCTTCTGAGGTGGACTCGGTTATGGTTCACGGTTGCACACCTGAGAAAAAAGCGTTCACATTATCCAAACAAACCTAACTCTGACATCGAAAGAACCCAGGTACACTCTAAAAAATAAAACATTGGGTCAACAAAAAAAAGTATGTTAACGTTTTCCACTAGAATCTTTATGTTAAGACTACTGGCAGAATTACATTAATTCAAAGCGATGTTTTGAGTATGGTGAATTACCTTTTAGGCCACAATAAAACACATTTCTAAGTAACATGAACTTAATAATTTTCAATATGAATGCAAGTAATTAAGTTGATCCAACATAAGGTTTTAAGTAAGGTGAAGACGTTTTTAGGCCACAGTAAAATGCATTTCTAAGTAACATGAACTCAATAATTTCCAACATGAATGCAAGTAATTAAGTTGAGCCAACATAAGGTTTTAAGTAATATGAAGAGGTTTTTAGGCCACAGTAAAATGCATTTCTAAGTAACATGAACTCAATAATTTCCAACATGAATGCAAGTAATTAAGTTGAGCCAACATAATGTTTTAAGTAAGGTGAAGAAGTTTTTTGGCCACAATAAAACACATTTCTAAGTAGCATGAACTTAATTAAGTTGAGCCCTGTCCTATAATAAAGACATTTTCCTGTGTTTTCCAGGTGGGAAAACAGAAAGATGACAAACACATTCTGAAAGGTTGATAGATTTATTTAATATTAATTATTTAGCACTAAATCCTTAAAAGTGCAAACAGCAGCATTTGTAGGCCACATTCTCCTAAGACACAAAACATGTCTTTAATAATTGCACTGTCCATGGAGCGGACCTGAGTCACATTTCACTGCTGGTTATAAAGGTCCTTCTCAAAAAATTAGCATATTGTGATAAAGTTCATTATTTTCCATAATGTAATGATAAAAATTAAACTTTCATATATTTTAGATTCATTGCACATTGCAACTGAAATATTTCAGGTCTTTTATTGTTTTAATACTGATGATTTTGGCATACAGCTCATGAAAACCCAAAATTCCTATCTCAAAAAATTAGCATATCATGAAAAGGTTCTCTAAACAAGCTATTAACCTAATCATCTGAATCTACTAATTAACTCTAAACACCTGCAAACGATTCCTGAGGCTTTTAAAAACTCCCAGCCTGGTTCATTACTCAAAACCGCAATCATGGGTAAGACTGCTGACCAGAAGGCCAACATTGACACCCTCAAGCCAGAGGGTAAGACACAGAAAGAAATTTCTGAACGAACAGGCTGTTCCCAGAGTGCTGTATCAAGGCACCTCAGTGGGAAGTCTGTGGGAAGGAAAAAGTGTGGCAAAAAACGCTGCACAACGAGAAGAGGTGACCGGACCCTGAGGAAGATTGTGGAGAAGGATCGATTCCAGACCTTGGGGGACCTGCGGAAGCAGTGGACTGAGTCTGGAGTAGAAACATCCAGAGCCACCGTGCACAGGCGTGTGCAGGAAATGGGCTACAGGTGCCGCATTCCCAAGGTCAATCCACTTTTGAACCAGAAACAGCGGCAGAAGCGCCTGACATGGGCTACAGAGAAGCAGCACTGGACTTTTGGACAAATTTTGCATGTCATTCGGAAATCAAGGTGCCAGAGTCTGGAGGAAGACTGGGGAGAAGGAAATGCCAAAATGCCTGAAGTCCAGTGTCAAGTACCCACAGTCAGTGATGGTCTGGGGTGCCATGTCAGCTGCTGGTGTTGGTCCACTGTGTTTTATCAAGGGCAGGGTCAATGCAGCTAGCTATCAGGAGATTTTGGAGCACTTCATGCTTCCATCTGCTGAAAAGCTTTATGGAGATGAAGATTTCATTTTTCAGCACGACCTGGCACCTGCTCACAGTGCCAAAACCACTGGTAAATGGTTTACTGACCATGGTATTACTGTGCTCAATTGGCCTGCCAACTCTCCTGACCTGAACCCCATAGAGAATCTGTGGGATATTGTGAAGAGAAAGTTGAGAGACACAAGACCCAACACTCTGGATGAGCTTAAGGCCGCTATCGAAGCATCCTGGGCCTCCATAACACCTCAGCAGTGCCACAGGCATTGAAGCAGTCATTTCTGCAAAAGGATTCCCGACCAAGTACTGAGTGCATAACTGAACATAATTATTTGAAGGTTGACTTTTTTTTAATTAAAAACACTTTTCTTTTATTGGTCGGATGAAATATGCTAATTTTTTGAGACAGGCATTTTGGGTTTTCATGAGCTGTATGCCAAAATCATCAGTATTAAAACAATAAAAGACCTGAAATATTTCAGTTGGTGTGCAATGAATCTAAAATATATGAAAGTTTAATTTTTATCATTACATTATGGAAAATAATGAACTTTATCACAATATGCTAATTTTTTGAGAGGGACCTGTATATGCTATTTATAATTTTGTATGTGACGAATAAAAATCTTGAATCTTGTACCCAGAAGTTTTATGAGGAGGAACAGTGTTATAAAATTAAGTAAAACCCTGTGCATGAACCACCATCCTTATGTACACATGAAAATGATTAAAAAAAAATTACAGGTGGCTGTACATTCCAGGCACTAATTTCAACATCAAATGAGCAAAGCTTCTTTCAATAAACTTTGGCAGTACTTACATTATCATCTCTTCTCTCATCAATATCAGACTGCTCATACTCCTGACTAGCTTAAGGAAAAATATCCAGCAAAAGAAGGCATCGATGATGGCAATCTTCATCACTTGCATCGCAAAGTCTCCGTCGAGCTCCTCCACATCCTTGAAGAAATTAAAAGATGTTAGGAAGTATAAAATACATGGCTCAAGCATAAGTGCATAAGGGAATGAAGGGTGACCATGTACTTCAAAGTCTAGCCCACAGGAGGCTGGTGCACGGGATTGAAACGGCCATATCTCCACATGGGAAGGCTACAGAGACATGCAGTGCAAACAAAAGTAAAAATTAAAAGTATACTCAATTACTTACATGGTACTGTTTGAAAAGGTCCTCTTCCTCCTCTTCAAGATAGACTATGAGGCAGCGAATGGCAATTTCTCTCCGCCTTTCAACTGCATTGTCCTGATTCAAGTGTAACCCAAATCACGATTTGAAAACCAAAAAACAAACAAAAAGAGTGTTAGATAGAGACCTAAGTAGGGAGATAAATTAAGTAAAATGATTCAAGGAGGTGTGTGTATTAACACAACTGATTTATTTACGGTGGATCTGAATTACAAAAGTTAAGTGTTAATGTTTCTGTCTCACCCTGTATCTCTTCACGGCTTTCTTTAGTACTGGATCACGGCAGAAAGCCACACCTACACACACACACACACACACACACACGACAGTATTTTAAATTTCATTCAATTTCAGTATTTCTTCAATTCAGTAACTAAATAAGTTTCACCTGTGTCATTGTCACTAATTGATGGACTCTGACCGCTCCTCACCTCAGGGGAAGGAGAAGGTGATGTCTGGTTTGTCCTGAGAGGCTGACCAAGTCTCCACTTGAAACCTTGGTGCACGACACCAGGATACCAGAAGATGAAAGCGAGTTTTTTGTCCTTGCAAGGCACACGGCAAAGAGACTGAAGACCTGAGTAGAGAGATAAATTAAGTAAAATTATTTTAAACGTGTTACAGCCGTGACAGGGTGACCCACCAGTGGCCAAGTGTGTTTTTTATGATGGGGGCCAATCTTAAAGCAAGCCTTGTAATGGTGGTAATAGGATAAATTACAACACAAAAATGTCAAGGAAATTATAAGGGTTGCTCACGGAGGATGGATATTTTAGTGCAAACAAAACAATTATTCATCATGAATTCACAATCTATATTTTAAATAACACACATAAAATTACGGACTTTAAGTTATTATGCATATTTTTAAACAGCTTTCCAATCACTATTAATCTTTTTAGCACCATTTTTTAATTGTGATATATTTCTCTTTTAAACATACATGTAACAGTCATCTTATTTCCCTTTCAAAACATTTAAATGAACTGTATTACCATTACTGTCCAACGTAAAGCAAGCATTTTCTTAGAAATTAACCTGTGTACTTATCAATTCAAATCAGACATTCAGTTTAATTGTATGGTCACTACAACTTCACTACACTTTCTTCCGATCTATCATCGTGTCAATTCTCAGTTGATTTTGATAGTAATATCAACTTTGATTAATATGCACGAGGGAGGGAAAGCAAGACAGAAGACTGTGAGAGCGTGCGCGCGGCCAGAGGGTCTCTCTCTCTCTCTCTCTCAGTAACATGCGCGGACGCCTGTCACAACTAGCAGTCAGTAATTTACATCACTCACCGATCAAATAAGGCTTTCCACTTATCACTCCACGCAGGTTCTGTTCATAGACAGTAGGTTCTGTTACTGAAGAATCCAACACGAGACAACAATATGGGGTAGCCAAACTGTTGCATGATTGGCTGTTAGCGTGTCACTCCCTACGTTGCTAGGTTACCAGAGAGCGAGTGCCTTTGTTCATGCAACCAAACTTGCTTCGCAAGTTCTGGTTTCTTCCGACGAAGAAAACAAAAATATATCGAACGTTTTATCGAACGCATTTTTATTCATATTGATTACATGTCTATCTTACATTTTATTCATAAACCTTAAAAACACACTCTTTTGTAGTAAAATACGAGCAGAAGATTAAAAAAATGGAATTCCAAAAAATTTAAAACGAACGAAATAAAACGAAATTTAGGAAAAAATAAAACGGAATTCATAGGGCCTTACATAACTCCGACTGGTTTTGAGCAAGCAAAGTATTTGAACAAATAGTGTAGCTACTCAATCAGTGACAGGCTACAGCTATAACTAGCTAACTTTACCTCGGCACACAGACTATAATGTTACTATCAACACTGCTCAACTTTTAGAGTAAGGACTTGCAGATTTCGGTATTCGGTTACAGTAGGCTACCACCAACTGAATCCTGAGCAAATGTGAATATGTGTAATTAAGCATAAAATTACTTACCATTCACCACATGCTTCACTCGTCTCGTCTGGTTTTGAACATGGGCGCGGAAACTGTGGGCCGTTCACACGTCATCAAATAGTTTTTTACATTAACAGAACTTAAAATTAAATTGTTTTTTGATTAACTGAAAATGTTAAGCTCTGACAAGTCATGATAGTATATTCAATCAATAGGCATAGTTTGTGTGTCATCCCAACTCAATAAAATAACAATTACAATTAAAAAGTCTAACAGTATCTCAGAACTTGATATTTTATTTCACAACGATATGTAAATTTAAGTAATGACTAAAGGTCCTCTGAATTAGTTTTTAGAGTGTATGCACCAAAAGTGCTAGTGTTAAAGCCTTACTCTTTCCCCGTCAAGAACACTGATTTATCAGTTTAAAGGGTTAGTTCACCCAGATAGCAAAATTATGTAATTAATAACTTACCCTCATGTTGTTCCAAACCAGTAAGACCTCCGTTTAACTTTGGAACACAGTTTAAGATATTTTAGATTTAGTCCGAGAGCTCTCAGTCCGTCCATTGAAGCTGTGTGTACAGTATACTGTCCATGTCCAGAAAGGTAAGAAAAACATCATCAAAGTAGTCCATGTGACATCAGAGGGTCAGTTAGAATTTTTTGAAGCATCGAAAATACATTTTGGTCCAAAAATAGCAAAAACGACGACTTTATTCAGCATTGTCTTCTCTTCCGTGTCTATTGTGTGAGAGAGTTCAAAACAAAGCAGTCTGGATATCCGGTTCGCAAACGAATCATTCAGTTCACCAAATCGAACTGAATCATTTTAAACGGTTCGCATGTCTGATACGCATTCATCCACAAATGACTTAAGCTGTTAAATTTTTTAATGTGGCTGACACTCCCTCTGAGTTCAAACAAACCAATATCCCGGGGTAATTCATTTACTCAAAAAGTACACTGACTGAACTGCTGTGAAGAGAGAACTGAAGATGAACACAGAGCCGAGCCAGATAACGAACAAAAGACTGACTCGTTCACGGGTCAAGAACCGGTTGCATCGGTTTTCGGATCACCAGTAGTTCTTTCGGACAGTTCGATTCAATAAACCAGTTGAAGAAAACGGTTCACCGGTTCTTTTGCGCTCGACGTAGTGGCGTCATTTGCGATGATTGCCCTTGATTCAAGCCTTCGGTTTACCCGCGCTCTTTACACTAGCACAGAATCAGTTCAGAATTAATCACCAAAAGAATCAGTTCGGTGCAGGCGCTCTGTGTGTCAGTCTGCTTCACACTGAATCACACATGTGCAGTATCATCAGCTCCTCGATTCTTCTTATCTGACTCGGCTCTGTGTTCACCTTCAGTTCTCTCTTCACAGCAGTTCAGTCAGTGTACTGTTTGAGTACATGAATTACTCAGGGATATTGGTTTGTTTGAACTCAGAGGGAGTGTCAGCCACATTAAAAAAGTTAACAGCTTAAGTCATTTGTGGATTAATGCGTATTAGAGATGCAAACCGTTTAAAATGATTCAGTTCGATTTGGTGAACTGAATGATTCGTTCGCGAACCGGATATCCAGACTGCTTTGTTTTGAACTCTCTCACACAACAGACACGGAAGAGAAGACAATGCTGAATAAAGTCGTCGTTTTTGCTATTTTTGGACCAAAATGTATTTTCGATGCTTCAAAAAATTCTAACTGACCCTATGATGTCACATGGACTTTTTTGATGATGTTTTTCTTACCTTTCTGGACATGGACAGTATACCATACACACAGCTTCAATGGAGGGACTGAGAGCTCTCGGACTAAATCTAAAATATCTTAAACTGTGTTCCAAAGATAAAAGGAGGTCTTACGGCTTTGAAACAACATGAGGGTACGTTATTAATTATATAATTTTGCTATCTGGGTGAACTAACCCTTTAATACATACAATGCTAGAAAGACACTAAAAGCATATGTAAATAGTTGAAAAGATGGTCACTAATGATATAATCTCTGCTGGAGCTTCAGTTTGATGTGTACTCAGTTATTAATATAAGATTATGGTTAATAATGAAGAGTTGTTCTTAATTTACCATCCTGTCACATGCAAAATGTAGGGAGAACTGTAGTCACATGTAGCCAGACCTTTTACTAATAGTATGAAGGCTGGGCCTCACTGCAGCTCATTCTAACATTTTATAAAGCCAACCAGATTAGAGTCTACTAAATTAAGAAAGTGCTTTCCATTTCTGTTAGTGTTATGCATCAGATGGTCCAGAAAAAGACTATGGGTGGCATGTGGAAGTGAATTGAGGCTACTGTCAAAAACTGACCCAGTTTACCTGATTTCACTTTGGTTTTGCTTATTTTTAAAAGTAGTTCTGCATCCTAAAACTGACTCTCAAAGTTTCATCATAAAATGAGGTGTTACTGGAAAAGTTTTTATGTAAAAAAAAAAATGAGAATGAATGTGCAGAAACAGCCTATTTATATCCTCCCAGGTCCAGCTTGCAATTCACCCAGGCCCCACTGCTGGTATTGAATGAGATTGCTCAGCACTCCCCTGTTCTCTGGACTCAAGGCTAACAGTGATGCACAAAACCTGAGAGACTGGGGCTAAATACAAACAAATATAACTGTGGAGTGAATGAAAATTGCATTGATTGCTTTTCAATGCAATGTCAGTGTCGCTTTAGTTGACTGTCGGATCAATTCCATTTGCGACTGTGTTTGTCATTCAGGACACATCCATTGTTTTAGTTCTTAGAGCCTGCTGTGTGCATTCATAATTTACAGGTTTTCTCTTTTAGGAAAATGAATGAAAAATATTGATGATATCTTGTACTGTGCTTTCTTGTGTGAGAATGTCCTTCACCCTATTTTATAAATGTCCCCTGCCTCTGACCAGCAACTCATTGTTTTACAGTGTCTTCAATTGTGATAATTTCTGTCCATTTTTCCTTTCCCAAATTTACTCAAAAAATAAATAAATAAATACAAATATAAATAAAAAATCCCCTTGTGAAAAGAGTACTTAAAGGGTTACTCCACCCGAAAGTGAAAATTTTGACATTAATCACTTACCCTCATGTCGTTCCAAACCCGTAAAATCTTTGTTCGTCTTCAGAACACAATTTAAGATATTTTGGATGAAAACCTGGAGGCTTGAGACTGTCACATAGACTGCCAAGTAAATTGCAGTGTCAAGGTCCAGAAAAGTTATGAAAAGTCGTCGTCAGAATATTCCATGTACATTTTCATTTTGGGGTGGAGTAACCCTTTAATACAGAAATAATACACTTTAAAATAATATATAGTAAAGCTTTAGATTAAAAACCACAATTTAAAGTGTAAGTAAACCAAACTTACAGCGTATCTTTTCGTAATAGTAGTGTACAGTACCTGTGTAGGTAAGGGAACAATCTGTAACATTAAGGGAATAAAGAGGTAATAACCTGAAAAATTCTAAACTACAATACAGTAAGTAGACTAGAGCTGAAACAACGAATCGATTTAATCGATAAAAATCGATTATTAAAATAGTTGTCAACTAATTTAGTCATCGATTCGTTGCTAAATAACTTTTATTTGCCGTAAGCGGCTCATTTCGTGCATATTTCAAATCTGCGGTGACCAAAGTGTGGCAGTAATGAGCCATCTGAGGTTTTACTCAGCCAGCACATACGGAGAAGTAGCGAATAGCCAATAGCTGGCCTCGTTTTATGTCACGTGCTTCCCGAACAGCGTCTCTGCAGCATTTAGTGGGATGTGGGAGACTGGGAGTACTTTACTTTGAGCCTTCAAAAAAGAAGAGTAACCTGTAAACTCTGCACTACTGAACTGTTTAAGGGGACGTTCACATATCGCGTCTTTTGCGCGCTCAAGTTCGTTATTTCCAACACCGCACCGCATCGAGTTAAAAACATCTCAACTTTTCAGAATGCTGCAAGCGCATCGCGGGTCATGTGACAAGAACTAACCAATCAGCTTCATCCTTTCCCGTAACAACGTTAAAAGCTCAGTCAAGATGAAAGGAACAGCTGATCATAGTTGTATATGGATTTCCATTTTGAAATAAATTTAGTAGCAGAGCTACTGCAAGTGATTTTTTGCCTAATGATCTTTAGCCTAATTATGACTGAATGATAGAGGTAAATGTTTAAAGATATTTGAAATGCACTTTTTTTCTAAGTATTCACTGCTCTTTTTCACACAGCAGGTTTTTTGTGTGTGACTGTCCAATTTTTTTTTTTTCTGGACAACCTTCTGATGGATTTTACTTTAAATTGTGAGTTCCATTCAGGTTTCATGTCACTGGCACTTTATTCGAAGGATTGTTTACAATTTCACAGCATAAGCTATAAAGCTGTTTCCCAGTAAATAATAAAATACAATGCACTGCAATTTTATTCTGTTTTATCCTTATTCTTCGTGAAAATATGTTCTGAAAGATTCCTTAATAAGCTTCGTTCGGGATGTTAAACTACTTTAGGAGCTCTAAGGACTGCCATGGTGAAAACATTATTTTAAATCTCCTTGTGAAATTTGCTAGAGTATGGGTCAGTGTTCTGATTGCAGAAGAGTTCGACAAAGGATTACTAACACAATAAAACAACTCCAGGTATATTTTTGATTAGGATATGACAGTGCAAAATGGTTAAAATCTCTTAAAAATCTATGCTGAAGGATAAAGACCATTTACTAATAATTTACTTGGGGAAAAAATGGGAAAAACTAAAATATAAGTACATAAACCGATTAATCGATTAATCGTAAAAATAATCGACAGATTAATCGATTATCAAAATAATCGTTAGTTGCAGCCCTAAAGTAGACATTCAAAAGGCCCTTTTTACCACTGCGGCATTTGTAAAGTGCATTTGCAGCTTTTGATCGCTGAGTGACGCTTTAAGCACAAGT
The DNA here is from genome assembly GCF_963082965.1 of Carassius carassius. Classification (NCBI taxonomy): domain Eukaryota; kingdom Metazoa; phylum Chordata; class Actinopteri; order Cypriniformes; family Cyprinidae; genus Carassius; species Carassius carassius. Next base: position 29,074,055 of record NC_081766.1, on the reverse strand, counting down.
TATCAAACAAGCACATCAAAGCACATTTTCGCAAATAGACGTCAGTTTTGCCTCGGTTATGTGTTACGTTTGACTGATTCAGTTACGGAAAATGAAAGAAAAACACTATAGTTTAAATATTTAATATATTTAATATTCACAGATGAAAGTTTGGTATTTATGAAGTTATGTGCATTTCTTAGAACAAATTCAAGCAGGATAAATGTCAAGCCTGTGCCTGAGTCTGTGCTTATATTTTCTAAGCTACATGGTATTAAACCTTATTTTAGATTTGACACATTTAAAAGGTGTGCAGTATTATTTATATTATATTAATTATGCATTATATTATTCAAAATAAATTGTGGTTTACTTTGCATCGGAGCATTAAAAGTGGTAGCCTATTTTAAGGAGGTAGGCTACATTGATTTATATGCAAAATGTCAATATTTTCATTTTTTATGCTTATATTTTAATTTATATTTTAAATATAAATATTTTTTTTCCTTTAATAAAACAACATGCATTTTTTTTTTCCGTTACCTGTCCTTTATTTTGACATAACTTATTGGGGAAAAGACATTTGTCTGTAAACTGATTAAGAAATTGTTGCATGTTTAAACGTGAAGCACTGTATAATTTCGTTCCTATTATTTAGGCCTAATTTGTCTAAAACAAGAAATGAATAAAATTAAACTTGCATGATTAAATCTTTGAAACTCTAAAGAATGGACGGATTAATAAAACGTCCTCACGATTAAACTCAAGTTCTCTCATTATAATCAACAAAATTCACACGATGTAAAAAAGAGCTTTGTTAACTGACAACATAAGTGATTTTAAAGGGAGCCTTCTTTACTTGCTTTTAAAGTAGGGCAATAGCATATGGCCTAAAAAAAAAAAAAAAGATTTATGATTTAAACCGATTTTTAAATCAATATTCAAATGGCGAAGAAATTTTACAAAACAAGTTTTAATATAGTTCTTTATTATTCATTTAGCAGTCAAATTTATAACTGCAACAAGATGATAAAAAAACAGTAATGTTATTACCTTAATGCTGGAAAGACATTTATTTAGACATTATTTATTTATTTAATGCTAGCCCACCATGCATCTAACCATCCACTCAGCTTTAAGAGCTGTTAAGATTAATACTGCAGCTCCGCAGTGAGTCAGTGTCATGGACGGAGGACCTGTTAATATATTTTCTAGTTTATATTTCCATCTCGTTATGCCGCTGGTTTATTATTTTTTTTCTTATAGAACTTATTTGTAAATAGAGCAGACACTTTCTGTGTGTCTACACCAGACACGAGAGTTGTCATCTGTACCCCACAGCGAAAAGTGTGTCTAAACTTGATGACATCACACTATAGTGTCAAATCATCTGAACGCAGTGTCAGAACATTTCATCATAAACAGCACGAGCATCAGTTCACTGATGGGGATCGTGTCCAGTGTATCCATCACTGGGTTCTGTTGTCTTTTGTTGGATCGCTCCATAGTGCGAACTACGGGGGAGCTAGGGGGAGCTCGGCTCCCCTTAATAAGACATGAGCTCCCCTGAAAACGAGAAATGTGAAATTTTGGGGGGTCTCAAAAATATTAACAATGTGAATATTTTGAAGTGCAATTTCAGTTGTGTAATGTTATCATGATGGATTATTTAGTGTAAAATAGCAAAAATATTATTCATTCATGCATGATGGCGATTAAAACCTAATTTACTTCAATAAAGATTACTATGCATGCTATTCTTGTAATGAGCATCAAGGTGTGGGGGCGCTGCGCTGCAAATTCCACATATATTATGTCATATATCTACTTCATATATTCGTAGAAAAAAATAAACGTTGGAGGCCATTTATCACGCACAAAGTCCTTAATTCATTCTGCAGTTATAGCATCATAGCCATGGCAAAAAGAAAACAAGGCAGTTTAATTAATTTTGGTTTTATTAAGAAATTGTGTAGTGATGACGTTAATAGCACGACTGATTCACCTGCTGCAAGCACTGTTAGACCTGTGATGACGCAAGAAGCTGAAGAAAGTAATCTCTGGCTGAAGATGGTAACAGCTCGTCAGAGGCCGGACACGATCCTAACCCCTCTTGCTCCGAGTCCTCTCTCCCGTTAAACTGGAACAGCCAGCAGCAGCGAGACTGGAAGAGCCGATGTTCATGGTGTTTTGTTAAGGATGGAAGCTTGGGGTGCATCGCTTGTAGAGAAAAAACACCTTCTGTCTGAAAAGGTACCTGGCATGCACTTACCTGAGGAGTGGATTAATGAGGAAATAAGCAGTGCTGCTCAGAACAAGTTGCGAAAAAAAATATATAAACACATAGGCCTTATGTGAGTGGCTGTTTGTTTGCTGTTTGACATATCAATTTGTGTCGATAAAGTATAATAGTGCATATACAGTTGTAGCTGTTATGTATCTTTGTAAGTCATTGTAAGTCCTTTTTTGAGGCACTCGTGTCGATAATGTATAATAGTGCATACACTTGTAGCTGTTGTAAGTCCTTATTTGAGGCACACGCAAGCGCACAAATCCCCTAGCCCCCCCCCCCAAAAAAAAGTAGGCTCCCCCAAAGGACGCTTCGAACACTGGATCGCTCCACTTGTGTCCGGTGTAGACCTGGCGTGCTTTTTTATTTTTTATTTTACAGCCCTGCTTGTTTTAATGTTTTTATTAAATATCTGTATTGACTGCATGGTCATATTATCGAATTATTTACTGCCATGCGACCTAAAAAAAGTAAAGCTTGGCGAGTCGATCAACGAGCATTGCTGCAGGTTGATTTTTGGCGGATGTGCTGTGCTTGTGTTCAGGGCCGTCGCAAGTGGGGTGAAAGGTGGTGACGATTATAGGGGCCCACGGATGAGTGGGGGCCCCCGGCGATCTCAACCGTCTGGCTGAGGCTAGCCTGAAAAGACGATCAGGACAGTTGACAGGACACTGCTGCTTATCGCAACGAAAGCTTATAATTTTCATATGTTTTTAAGCCTGGCCACTTTTCAATTTAAACATTCAAAAGAGTTTAAATCATTCAAACACAAGATGCGGAAGAGCTGAACTGGTTACTCGCGCGCTGTGTTCGGTGCGCACGCATCTCACAGTCTCAGTCTCACAGACAGCGACACTGAACCGAGCTCTCGTTTGCAAAGTTCTCCTCGAACTTCCTCCTGCACCTGAACGAACAAATACAAATCGCAGTTTAAACAAACAGAAAAGGATGTGAAAAAGCCCAATTCAGCACTGCTGTGTTCTGGCATTTAGGGCTTAAGCAGAGAAAGGCATCTCAAAACACGTGAACACAGAATTTGCCTCTTTTTGCTCTTGTGCCGACAAATACATACAAAATATGTAAAAATACCCGTCTTGGAAAGTATTCTTGAAAAAACAGTTGGTTATGTCTTAAGTGAAAGTAAACAGTTGAGAAAAAAATTGGATGTGTATTATATTGGATGCATTAACTGTCTCTTAAAGTGACCGCACCTAATTTAGCTACTAGCTGCTGTAATGTTAATCCAAGAAAATTAAATTAAGAAAATCACTCACTGCTCTTGACTGAATTACTCCGTAGTTTTAACAAGAATGAGTGCACAGTCAAACCAAAAATTATTCAGACACCATATGTTATAAAAAAAAAAAGTTTTAATAGTAGGTGCAGGACACTATAATTAATTTAGGTAAGTGATTAAAATAATAAATGAATAGCAAAATAAAGCGAACTGTGACATATTATACCAAAAAAAAAAAAACTTCATACAGTGGACAACTAGTGAAATGGATTGTAGCCGCACTGGGTTGTACATTATAATTAACTCAAATGATATATAGGGAATTTTAATAATCAGGAACATGATTAATATATATATCTCATATGACAGTTACATTGAAATTATTGAAAATGAAAAATAGGTCAATTGTATATATCAATAACTCATTACAGGGCACTGTAATTTACTCATTAATATGTCAATATTCCATTCTTCATATCAATTATAGTGATATCGCTTACTGTAAATTTCCGCAAATCAAACAGTGGTTTGTCCAGCAAACGGCCGTAAGATTAACTTATCAACTTTCAATAAAGTTATTACTTCTTATAATTCAAGGAAAAATATTCTCTGGCCATGAAAACATTATCCTATCATTATGAAATTTCGGTTACTAAAAAGTAAAGAGCTTGTAGCTAAAGATCAGACATTTCATTGACTCGTGAGGTGAGCGTTTAGACAGAGGCAATCATGAATATATATTGGTTTTTAATAATTGAACTAATAATATGTCAAACTACAAATCACACAGAGTAAATACGCGTACGACAATACAGACAGTAAACTTTGTACAAGACATAACGGAATCCAAATGAGGGAGAGAGAGAGAGAGAGAATGAGTGAGAGAGGACGAGAGAGAGAGGTGAGAGAATTAGGCGTGATCAAGCGCTCAATTATGCAAACTCACAGACAGTAACCCTTGAAAGACAACAACGAATCAAATCACCTTGAAAAGGTAATAGACAAACTTTAAGCAGCATTTAAATCTCCATAGAGAATGATACTTGCATGTGGTCTCTTTGTGACTCGCCAGACCAGCGTGCGTGTGAGCGTGGTCCTTTGTAGCTAGGCGTGTTCTTTCGTGTCTTCCGGGGCTGCTGCGGAATCGCGCAATATTTGAAAGGTCTAACAAACTTAATGAGCTTAGAATTCGTCTTCCTCGTGTAGAGAGGAACTTAGTAAGTAAAAGAAATGAAAACAATGGAGATGAAAGCTATGGAGGCGAAAGCTCCCGAAGGAGCCATGAGAACAGCTGTTCTCTCAGCCGCCGTGCTGAGATCAACGGCGATAGAAGAGCGGACCAAGAGCACGAAGAAGAGCAAGAACAACAGAAGACAAGACGAACAGAAAGACCGGGTGGAACTTCCTGGGTCAGTTCTTATGGCTCGACTGGTTCACGCCTCTGTTTGCGTGAACAATCAATGAACGTCCGCGATCTGAAGCGGGAAAAACTTTCCTTTGTCTCTGGGGAACCACCCCCTCTAATAAGTTATGGCTTATCAGATTTCAGCAGTGATATTCTAGCAAGTTCGTAATTCCAGAATAATACATTTTACAAACCTTTCCTATAAGTGGATAGTTTGGTCACAACATGACGATTCCACAGACCCCAAAAATGACATACATAACTGATAGAAACACGACGTTACATTCAAATGCAGAATTACACCCATTTAAAGTTTGATTAACACATGATAAAACTGCAGATACTCCAATTTATATGGGGAAACATCTACTGCACAAAAAGGCAATACTCAATACATTTAGAATACATTGAGAAAATAAAAGGGTACTATTCTCTTTTCTAAGAGTTAGCTTAACTGTCCTGTTTTCCCAGTGGGATCATAAAGTTTTATGAGCTGGTCAGGAGTAAGGTTACAGAATCATGACTCTTATTTGAGAACATTAAATTAGGAGAAGCATTTCCAATTTACAAGACAGCAATTTATAATCCTCGCATAGTTAACCACTTTATGCAACACACAATATATATTCAAAATACATATTATTAAGGACTTACATAAAGAGCGTAAATTGTGTGTGTGTGCTTATGTGTGTGTGTGTGTTGTGGAATGTTTTTCGTTTCTCCTTTGAGGCTGCTCACATGACTGTGGAATTTCTCGTCCAGTGTCGTAAATAATTTAAATCCAGCCAGACTGGCGCCAGGCCAGGCATTTAGTTTAGAGAGAGTTGGGTTTATATGCCTGAATTCAAAATCTACAAGCTTTGGGTTTGCATTGTTTTAGATTCAACGAACCTTGATTCATTAGTTCAGAACCCATGAATCGATGAACTGCATATCCGTTACAGATAGAAAAAAAATTGGACCAAAAATTATTCAGACACTTAGACCTCTGAATAACCTTTTTCACACCGCAGACTGAACAGAATTAAGCATTGCTTGGTAATTGTTTAACAAAGTAATGATAGTTGTGTAAATATTGCCATACTAACAGTCGTCTGAAGTTTGGTTTGATTGTTATCCATTACATATCTTTCTATCAAAGTTATCTGATATTATCAAGATGAATTGGTTCTGACAGTTCAACTCTGATTTCTTATCATATTTTATTACCATTTTATAAACTAGAGCAAATAAACTGTGATAATGTAAGAAATGTTGAAGGTGTCTGAATACATTTTGGTTTGACAGTTAATTTAATTTTTACAGTGAAGACTATGCAGGGCTATTTTATATTTAATTATTTGTTTTCTGTACCTGTACACCTACAAACATGAAACAACTTAAACTTTGTGCAATTAGCACAAATAAATAAATAGAATGAACATATAAATTAAACAATTTCAAACAGGGCCCACCGGTACAACCTGCACCGGGGTCCCCGCAAACCCCCGCTACGGCTCTGCTTGTGTTCCCGTGGTCATCTTCATTTCATCGGGTGAAACGTCTCTCTCACTCGCAGCAGAGTCTGTGAGCAGTAACAACTTCCCCTCCGCGCGCACTGATACCAGAAACTCGCTCCGCCTCCACTCCGTGAATAAAGTATTTCAGTATGTTCATAACGTAGCATATAAAATAATAATAATAATTAAAAAAATAACAGGACAGTTTCAAAGTGGCTTAAGCTATTTTGTGTAAACTTTTTTCCCTATATCACATGCCAAACTAATAACATTGTAAGCTTTAATTGCTGCTTTCTGCTGTGAAAATGTTGTTTGTGATGAAAATAACAGTATATTTTTATCAGTTATTTTATCCAAACAGAACGATTAGCTTCTTCAAGATTTCAAAATCAGATAGCATGCTGATAATGTAGTAGCACTGTAAGATTACATTTGTTCGAATGCATTATTGCGAGAGCGATTGAGTGTGAATCTGTTTAAATCATGCCGAAAATAATCAGTAAAAGAAACAGACAAACTCTTAACATCCCGCTCGACTCTTGCAGTCATTGTAACCTTCTGATCAAGCTAAATATGCTTAACATGAATTCTTGCTGAAAATGCAGTTATATTATGGGCTGTTGGCATGAATTGTACTCATGATGGAGCGCTCTTGGAGCGAGTGAAAACCACACAGTTCATATTCAAGTGTTTGTGCAAAAATTATTAATGTGCATTAATGACAGGGAGGAGCCGTCTCATCACTTAAATTTTTTCCTGATAATGAATTTATAATCTTTTAATTAACATAATATCGTGGTGTCACATTAAAAATATATGTACAGAAAGCTTGAAATGTTTTTTCAAACGAAAACGAATTGTGTAATCTGTGAATGTTGCATTTCTCTGGTCAGAGAGAGCCAGCACTGTGAATTTCATCCTGTTTCATCCTCATAAGACACTGTCCATATGAAAGAGCAATTCACACCTTTACCTTGACCCCCACAAGTCATACATAACTACCCCCAAAAACCCAACCCCCTCCAGCTGAACTGAATTCGGTCTGTTTTTTGGCTGTGAAGAACGGTGTGTTACTGAGCTAAAACATGCCTACATGCTTCACATGCCTGGATGCAGCTTCACTGTCCGCGGTTTGACTTTACTAAATCAGATTGAGGCGGATACAACTTATTGATCACGAGCCCAACATTTAGCAAGGCAGGAAAACATTTATTCTAACGGAAGGAAGACGTATTTCATTGAGCTAATGTTGTTAAATAGAGAGAGAGAGAGAGAGAGAGAGAGTCTAGGGCTATTCTTAAACTTGGAGCTCATTATATTGAAGTACAAATCCAAACACGTTATGCATTTTATGAATAATGAAATGTTATGAAAAGTATGCATTTTATTTATTCACATGCTGTATGGTTGAAATTATATTTTAGTTCACAACATTAAGTTCCGTTGTTTAAAAAAATGCTTTATTGGCTAATGTTTCATAAACCTTCAATTGTTATGCTCTAAAATCCATGCCATTAGTAATTTCACAGTATATTTTCACCTCCTAAATCACTAACCTTTAAAGTCACAATTCTGTAATTGTCAAAATTACTCAGGCCAATGGTATTTTTTAATGACATTATTTTATTCTTTTTTAATTTTATTTTTTAGCCTACATAAATAGGTAAAGCAAAACAAATATCCGGATCGTCCCTTATTTTTTCCCTTATTTTCTTAAAGAATAAACACGTATTTTCTACAAGAATAAACATGATAACATATTATTAATTAATAAAAATAATTTAAGCAATTAACACCTTTTTTTAAACTTGAATTTAAATACTTTTAAACTAACTTTAAATTCTCAAGGTGTTTATAAGTAAAAGATGGTAAAATGTCACAGTGCATGTTAAATAGCCTAAATGAACTTATGTTAACAATATAATTAGAACTAACAATATAATTCGTTTTTTTTTTTAATTAACAATTCCTGTATAAAATGGGACAGCAATCTTTATAACAAACATTTTTAAATCGTCAACAGCTGAGCATCGTGGGAGGCTGATCTGCGCCAGAGCACGTGAAGTGAATGTGATGAATGAAGTCATTTTCAGATGCAATGAAAAAAAAAACCCTGGACAGCCTAGATTAGGCCCAGGCTCTGTTCTGAAGTATAAAATAATTATAATTACTGTTAACCCAGAGTAACAAATTTTAACGGATTAATCACCTATTTTCGTTTGCTGCATTGTTTTTTTTTTTAAACATGCTAAAAAACAAATCAGAGTTTGTGAGAGGAAAAAATATAAGTCAGGTATAAGTTGCATTATATTACATTTAGAAATAATAACAGCTGGCCTAATAATGTTATAATGTAAAAACAGGATATTTTAGTTCCCTTCACTTTACAACAAATCCTTTAAATTTAACAAATTTATCAGAACAAAACAAGAATTAAAAATATATAATTCTAATGGAAAAATATAATTGCAGTATATAATAATATAGGCTTAGTAATAAAAAAACAAAAAAAATAATAATTTAAAGCTAAGCATAAGGTAAGGTTGGGCTTTCTCATTCGGGAGAACGTTTCCAAACGTTTCCATATTCGTGATGTTGCCCATTTGAAGCTTAACTATTATTCATGAGTGTGGCGGGGGAGGCGTGGTTCAGCGAGGTCTGCGACGGGAGAGCGAGTGAAGAGACGATTGGTGGTAAGTGGTTCAAGTGAGAAACAAGTAACACCTTGTTCTCGTTATAGTGATTGGTGTGGGGAAGCACTATTTAAGCCACCCGAGGAACGGCAGAGAGAGAGAGACCTGAGGACTCGGGGAAGGACGCAGCAGCAGCGCTGAGAGTGAAACCTTAGTGGCGAGTGAACGCATTCGTGAATGTTTATGCGCATGTGGCGCGACTTTGTTTTCTATTTTATTTCATTTTTGAAATAATAAAATCTTCCTCGAGCCTCAGTACGCCGACCCTGGTCTCCTTCCTTCACACACGCAGAAAACGTGAACCTGATTACACTGGTGCCGAAACCCGGGAAGGAAGGAGAAACACACCGCCATGCAGACCCCGTCAGGCACATCAGGTTCGCCATTTGCGGACATCATCACGTCGCTCGCGGGCCTGCATCAGGAGCAACATCAAGCCCTGTTGGACCTGCGGGCCGACCATGACCACCGATTCCAGGCCATGATGCAGGCCCAGCAGGAGGACTGCGAGCTGTTCCGGAGCTTGCTGGACCGGGGGGTTCGGGCGAGCCCTGCTTCCCCCAGTGCCACCCCCGCGGCTCAAAGCGGCGCAAGAACTGCCCGTCCCGAACCTCCTCGTGTTTGCCGATCTGAGACGAGCCAAAGTCCAGAAGCCTTAGCCCCGAACAGCACCGTCAGCGCTTCTGGTCGCTGGATCTGACCGAAGCAGGCCGGCCCTTTGTCTTGGCCCAGCAGCTCCGGGACTCATGCCGCAAATGGCTGTTGGCCGGAGGAAGCGATGCCGAGGACATCGTCAACAAGGTGGTACTGGAGCAGTTTATCTCCCTCCTGCCGAAGAAGACCGCCCAGTGGGTCCAGTGCCACCGGCCGGCGTCGCTGGATCTGGCCATCCAGCTGGCGGAGGATCAGCTGGCGGCGTGTTCCGGGGTCGGCGAACCCCTTCCATTTGTCTCTCTCTCTCTTTATTCCCCTACCTCACTCTCTTCCCCTTCCCCAAAACCCGTTCCTTTCCCCAGGACCTGGTTCGCGGGGCCGCCAAAGGCCGCACCATGCCGGAGGATGGGGCCGGAGACAGGGCCCGGGTCGCGGGGTCCGGCCAGGGGAATGGGCTCCCCACGCTGGGAAGGGGGCGAGGAACCTCCTGTTGCTTCCCCACGCCATTCACCTGACCCACTTCCGGCCACTAGGGCGGCTGGGAGGCCTGGGCCGGCCTGCTGGCGTTGCGGGGATCCGGGCCATTTCGTGGATAGGTGCCCGGTGATGGAGGTGGGGACGTTGGTCCGGATCCCGGACGACCCGCAGGCTGCCCCCGATCAAGCCGGGTTGTACCAAATACCAGTGAGTATAAAGGGGGGTAGCTATCGGGCTTTGGTGGATTCAGGTTGTAACCAGACCTCCATTCATCAAAGCCTAATACAATCGGGGGCATTGGATATGGGCCGCATGGTTAAAGTGAGGTGTGTGCACGGGGATATCGTGGAATACCCTGTAAAGGTCATAGCTATCAAATTTAGGGGGCAAAAGCATTATGTAGAGGTGGCCGTTAGTCCGCGCCTCCGGCACCCGCTAATTTTGGGGACCAATTGGCCAGGATTCGAACAATTACTGGGGTGTTTGACAGTGGGTGCCCCTGGGAATAAGAATCGGCAGGACAGGGGAGCGTGCGCTAAGGTGGGAGAATCTGTGCCAGGACCCAGTGGGACGTCCCAGGGGAACTGAGCGGCTTGGCGAGGCTGAACCTTTCCAGTTGCGATGACTTTCCCCTGGAACAGTCCCAGAATGAAACCCTCAAACATGCGTTTGAACAGGTCCGGGCCATCGATGGACAGGTCCTCCACCCTGACCGCGCGCTCTCTTATCCGTATTTTGCCATTATTAAAGACCGGTTGTATCGAGTGACCCACGACACTCAAACAAAGGAGGATACAACCCAGTTGGAGCCCACCTCGAAGCCTTCGGGAAATGCTTTACCAGGCGGCGCATTGTAATCCTATGGCAGGGCATTTGGGAATGACAGCGACACTAAATCGCCTAATGACCCGTTTTTTTTTGGCCGGGCATTCATGAGAACGTGCTCAGATGGTGCGCGTCGTGTCGTGAATGTCAGTTGGTAAACCCACCGGCCACCCCAAAAGCGCCTTTGCGCCCTCTTCCTCTAGTGCAGGTCCCCTTCGAACGAATTGGTATGGACCTCATTGGGACATTAGTGCGATCGGCATGCGGACATTGGTTTGCGCTAGTCATAGTTGATTATGCAACCTGATATCCCGAGGCAGTGGCACTCCGCAACATCTCGGCAAAGAGTGTGGCGGAGGCCCTGTTTCGTTTAATCTCCCACGTGGGAATCTCAAAAGAGATTCTCACGGACCAGGGCACCGCATTTATGTCACGCACGTTACGCGAATTGTACGAATTATTGGGCATTAAAGCGGTACGTACCAGCGTCTATCACCCACAAACAGAAGGACTGGTCGAACGCTTTAATCGCACCTTGAAAACGATGATTCATAAAGTCGTACAAGAGGACGTGAAAAATTGGGACAGACCTCTTATTCGCTGTGCGCGAGGTCCCCCAAGCCTCCACGGGGTTTTCCCACTTCGAGCTTCTTTTTTTTGGACGTCCTGAAAGAAACTTGAGAGGACGGACGCTCGGAGAGTAAAACACTGGGGCGGCTCTCTATGGAGAATTTGCTTCAGGCCCAGGACAGACAGAGCCAGGCGTATAACAGGGGAACTAAGCTACGAGAATTTGCACCAGGAGATAAAGTTCGCAGCCGGCCGTATAGATTACCTGAACACAAAAAAAGATAGTTCAGGCTGAATTAGAAGCTATGCTAGGGTAATCGAGGAGTCCCACAGTGATTGGGTGAGCCCGATAGTTTTGGTGCCTAAAACGGACGGCTCGGTGCGCTTTTGTGTGGACTACTGCAGGGTGAACGCAGTGTCAAAGTTTGATGCTTATCCAATGCCGCGGATTGACGAGTTGCTCGATCGGTTAGGCACGGCTTGCTTTTATTCGACATTGGACTTAACAAAGGGATATTGGCAGATCCCCTTATCTCCCATGTCCAAAGAAAAAACAGCCTTCACCACGCTGTTTGGATTGCATCAATTTGTGACGCTTCCGTTCGGTTTGTTCAGGGCCCCGGCTACGTTTCAGCGTCTCATGGATCGGGTGCTAAGACCCCATGCTGCATATGCCGCGGCCTATCTGGATGATATCATCATCTATAGTGGAGACTGGCAGCGGCATGTGGAGCATGTGAGGGCCGTCCTTGGGGCGCTGAGACGGGCGGGGCTAACGGCCAACCCGAAGAAGTGCGCAGTTGGGCGGGTGGAGGTAAGGTATCTGGGCTTCCACTTGGGTCACGGGCAGGTGCGTCCCCAAATTGACAAGACGGCAGCGATTGCAGCCTGCCCCAGGCCCAACATATGGTCCAGTGGACGGAGCAGTGCCAACAGGCCTTCACCCGTGTTAAGGCTGCCCTGTGTGGCGGACCGCTCCTGCACTCTCCTAACTTTTCTCTCCCCTTTTTGTTGCAGACTGACACGTCGGACAGGGGGCTGGGCGCAGTCCTGTCCCAGGAGGTGGAGGGAGTGGACCGTCCGGTGCTGTACATTAGTCGAAAGCTCTCGAAGAGGGAGTCTAAGTACAGCACCATAGAAAAGGAGTGTTTGGCCATCAGATGGGCGGTTCTCACCCTTCGCTATTACCTCCTGGGGCGGGAGTTCATCCTCTGCTCGGACCACGCACCCCTCCAGTGGCTCCACCGCATGAAGGATACCAACGCGCGAATCACTCGTTGGTATCTGGCTCTGCAGCCGTTTAAGTTCAAGGTGATTCACAGGCCGGGGGCACAGATGGCGCACTGAGTCGGGCGGTGGGGGTATGTGGTGGGGGAGGCGTGGTTCAGCGAGGTCTGCGACGGGAGAGCGAGTGAAGAGATGAGCATTGGTAAGTGGTTCAAGTGAGAAACAAGTAACACCGGGTTCTTGTTATAGTGATTGGCGTGGGGAAGCGCTATTTAAGCCGCCCGAGGATCGGCAGAGAGAGAGAGAGAGACCTGAGGACTCGGGGAAGGACGCAGCAGCAGCAGCAGCAGCAGCGCTGAGAGTGAAACCTTAGTGGCGAGTGAACGCGTTCGTGAATGTTTATGCACATGTGGCGCGACTTTGTTTTCTGTTTTATTTCCTTTTTGAAATAATAAAATCTTCCTCGAGCCTCAGTATGCCGACCCTGGTCTCCTTCCTTCACTCACCCAGAAAACGTGAACCTGATTAAAATGAGGTAAATAGACTGTGTTGTTCACGCATGTTTCAGTATAGATGGAAAAAAATCATAATTAACAATATGTCAAAGTGCTAACGCTGAATGTCTGGTGAACGACTGCTGTTACCAGTGAATATGTGCGCGAGGCACCAGCACGATCAAACAGCTGAAACAAATAATACTTAATTTTTGGTCACAAAAACCAAGAATTTAAACCAAGAATGATTCAAAATGAAAATGAAATGAAAACATTTAGCTTATATATATATATATATATATATATATATATATATATATATATATATATATATATATATATACATAGGCCTTATATTTATTTACTGTTTTATAAAAATAGCATGCATATGATCCTTTGTGTAAAGGTCTTCTTTTAATTTTTGTTTAGTAGACTGTAGCCTAAGACTATCCTACATTTTGAAATTATTATGTATATTTTCGCAATCCGTCCCTTTGCGCCACCTGGCGGTAGTTTCGCGAAAGATTTTAACACGCGACTGAATTATGCCCAGATAGGCTGTCCACCTACTGTATATACTAGAAGTATATTGAAACCATAGAGGGGTACCTATTCTAATATTATGTGGCAAGACCTACAATGCTAAACATCAATTTAGCAATAACGTACACTATAACTTTTAATAGTACACATAAGAAATAAAAAAAAATAAAATACACTGGGTTATTGTTTCAATACTGGTTGAGACTGTTGGGTAAGGAAGCTGGGTTGATTTGACCCAATTTGGTCCAAAAAAAAACTGACTGGAGTGTGTTCTTTGGGTTTTGTCGGAGTGTAGTGGGAACCAGGAGTGAGGCCGGCAATGATTGGGCAAATCAGTGTCACCTGCGACCCACCGCCGGTCTTGAGTCCCACGTAGGAGATGGAAGGATATAAAACTGGAGCGACGACAGTGAAGGACGAGAGAGGACCAGGCCTGGGCTTTTAGTTGTGTTTTGGTTTTATTTTGTGCGCATCAGTCGTCCGTGAGGGGCTGGTGCGCTGTTTTGTTTATTTTGTGATTATTAAAGTTTCATTTGATTGTCCGCCGGTTCCCGCCTCCTTCTTCCCGATGATTATTAGAGTTTAAATCATTACAGTGGTGCCGAAGCCCGGGAGAAGGAGGGACGCGCTGCTGAAGATCCCTCGCCGCTGTGGTGAATCCGCGGGTGCCATCGAGCAGGCGAGGAGTGTGCCGCCATGGACGCTCGAGGCGGTGGACTGGAGTGAGTTGCCGGGGACGGGCGAGCTCGCTGACGGCCGCCCACGATATGGAGGGGCGGCTTCCGTCCGTGAGGGAGCGGAGGAGTCAGCGCCGTTCGCCAGGTGGCCGGAACCTGCTGCCATCCGCCGGAACGGGGAGGAGCAGGGAACGGGGGACTCCTGCCGGCTGCCCAAAACCGGAGGAGCCGTTGCCATCCGCCGAGGGCTGTCCAGTGCCACTGCCAGGCACCGCGGATGTTATCCTCACCCCACGAAAGAGCTGGGGTTAAGGCTGAACGCCAAAAGGAGTGTGGTTTCTCCAGTACAGAGGACAACTTATCTTGGTGTGGTATAGGATTTGATTTCAAACTAGGCACGTCTGTCTCCTGCTCATATTGATGTGATTCTCACAGTTATGAACAAAGTGAAGTTAGGCCAGTCACTCATTTTGAAACAGTTTCAGAGACGGTTAGGTCTGATGGCAGCAGAGTCCAGCGTGATACCTTTTGGTCTGCAGTACATGAGACTGTACATGACACCTTTGTAGTGGTGGCTCAAGACCAAGAGGATTTCCATGAGGGCCAACCCACTTCATCAAAGCCAAGCAGAAGTGGAACTGTTTGCATCTCAAAAAATGACACACTGTCCGCTCTGGTTCTCCCTCACACATATAGGCCTAGTCCATTTGTCAGAAAGAGTGTTTGCTTGTCATGCTACCTCCATTATACTGTCCATTTCATATTTCCTGTCATGTGATCAGTTACAGATTCACAAGCACGACTGGAGAAGGATGTTTATCAGTGGTAAGTGTCAACTTAGTTTGTGGAAGTTAAGACATTATCGCAGCGTCATTTTTATCATTTTTCTTAGGTGCACATGTGGGAACTGTATCACAATGCCAAGTGAAGGTGAAAACCTCTGCTGAGGTAGTAAACGTTTCTGCATTAGTTGAGCAATATATTATTTATCATATGTTTTTTTATTTCATTTTATTTATTTATTTATTTTTATTACTATGCGTTGTGATTCAGAAGAGCAATCTGGTCCAAATAAACTACACTTATTCTCTGCAGCCTCATCACTTGTAAGTGAAAATAAAACAAACTTACTTTCACAGCATTAGGCACAGCATCTTCTCGACATGATGTTAACCACATGGAAATGCTACTGTGTTTGAGGACGGAGTCAAGTTGTTCACAGCTGGCCAGAGTAGAACATAGGTGAGCATTATGTAAATGTGTTACCTTGTGACGTGTAGCCATCACAGAAGTGGTATTAAAATTCCTGAAAACTTGTTTAGGTGATTCAAAAGTTGACTATATTTCTTGAAAGACAATAACTTCATTTACTTTGCACTGTCAGCTTCACAGCTTTGCAAATAGTTTACATTCAAAGACAGCTACATTACACACTGTGTGAAAGGCAATATTCAAAATGGCATAATAGGGGCACTTTTAAAAATATATTTATATTTTATATTTCTTATATTACATGTCTCTGCTAAATGTATCTTTATTTCAGAAACAGCATGTATATCAGAGGACATGATTCAGTTAATTTAGTCCCATGTTTTGTTTGCAGACCAAGCAGCCCTATAAATTGATGAAGTTATTGATCACTACGCAAGCATCCAGGAAACTGTTAGCAGAGAAAGAAATTGTAAGGAGTGAAAAAGCTGAATCAGTAAGCAGTCCTTAACCAGTCTGGTCCCATCTGACTGTCATCTATGAAAATGGTGTATCTTGTGCAAATAGACTTCATTTGATGTGGTAACTCACAAATATTACCACATTACCATTCTGAGAAAGAGAGAGAGAGAGAAAGAGAGAACACCACACAAATGACACTACCTGTTTTATGTAATCAAAAGGATTAAATTGTTTGTTTACATACTATCATGTAATTCAATACACCAATATAGTCTGAAATGCAACTGCTTTGAGTAATTTATCAGCAATATAACTGCTCTCAAATCATACTGTGGTCATACAGTAGCCTAATATATATGTACATTTGTCATCTTTCTTTTAATCTGCCAAATATCTTAAAACACCTCTTTATGCTTATGCATTATGCTTACTTGTATTGTGGACTGTTTTGACAGGTAACCCAGACAATTTATTTAGCAAAAATATTATTCAACGTCCAAATCAACTTGGGTAGATTACTCTGACAATAGTCAAGTCAACAATATGCACGTTAACTTGAACTTAACGTTATAAAAAATTATTAACCTTTTCTTTATCATTTTACAAAACACAACACCCAAATCCCTAAAATGAACATAAAGATGACAAGAACTTTCTGTAATCATCTTCATTTCACAAAAAATGCGAAATAATGTGAAATTAGCTTAAAGGGATAGTTTACCCGAAATTGAAAATTGTGTCATTGTTTTCAAAACCTCGTGTCATTCTAAAATTATAAGACTTCTTTTTAACTTTTACCATCAGTATCTCCAAAGAAATTCCATTTCACCAAAGTAACCTGCAGAAAACATGGATTTAACTGATCATTTAATTTTTTACCATGCACGGACTGGCCATTAGGAGAACTGAGAGTCTGGCAACCGTTTTGGCCAACTACACTGTATATATATAATTGCCTGCCAAATGCACTTAAGCGATTATTTCCAAATTTGCCATTGGAATTCGCCAATAAATCATGAAATAGTAGTTGTGACTGGCACTGCTACACTTGTGCTCCCGTGCACTCCGATCAGAGAAATCAGATTGACAGACTCGAAAATGGAGTAGAAGTGCCCAGGTGGAGCAAAGAGGCAAAACTACTGACCTGTTCAGGACTTCAAATGCAGGCCAGTTTCATCTGTAAATAGCTATTGTAGTATTGTATTTGTTTACTTAGTTAAGTATAAACTTCTAACACCTGTTAACAGCCCATTACTCATCACTAAAAACACTGAATGCTAAAGGATATAATTATTAGCTATTTTAATGTTACATTAGTAATTTATCAGACAAATATTCATATCGATTTATAATAGGTTTAGAGGGAGATATAGGGCAGACAACAACACAACCATTAAAAAAATTAATGATGGTTAATTTTCGTACGGGAAAAATATGACTCATTCTGATTCAATTCAGTATTCAGTTCAATATTAGGATTTTATTATAAAGATATTGTAATGATGCAATTGTTATTGTAATAATTTTGACGTAGGCAATTTAGAAAATAATGGGAGAAATGAAGAGACAAAGGAAAATGAAAGGGAAGGTGCAGTTCAAGAGAAAACATTTTTTTTTTTATGTGATGGCCATACAAATAAATAAATAAATAAATAAATAGGGTCGTCCTTGTTTCCTAATTTGTTGAGAATATGGGATGGCTTTGATGTTTGTGAGTTTTCACAGCCTCAAATGTTGTCCCAGTCAATGTCGTTATGACTATTTGAAGTTTGAAAGTTTTAGTGAAATGGATTTTCAGTAGAAAGACCAATTTCTGTCTGGTTTCATTAAAATATATTAATTCATGTTCAAGATCAACAAAAGTCTAATGGGTTTGGAACATGACAGTAAATTCAGTCCAAGAGGTTGTCATGTCTTGATATTTACAGATTATGGTTAAATTTTGGTTCAACTGTATATGGATATAGCCCTAAGCTGAAGATCCTGCAACATTTGGACAGTGTCAAATCTACACTGGCATAACTAATGACAATGGAAGTGATGTTTTGTCAAGTGCTGTATTCCAAATTTGGTAATAGATAAAGGAAGGTTTCTTTTAACTGTAGACTTGGAGAGAACATCAATATTTTCCTGGATATCTCACAAATTTTTTTGCAAACTTTTACTTCCACTGCCCAAACAGATATTTCTCCTTATCTCACTTGAAATTCATTATATTTTTTTCTGCTCTTTTAAAATCATTAAAAAGAGAAATCTATAATTATAACTGGTAAAGAATAACAAAAACATACAGTTCAGACCAAAAGTTTGGAAACATTATTATTTTTAATGTTTTTGAAAGAAGTTTCTTCTGCTCAGCCTGCATTTATTTGATCAAAAATACAGAAAAAACAGTAATATTGTGAAATATTATTACAACTTAAAATAATAGTTTTCTATTTGAATATACTTTAAAAAAAATTATTTATTCCTGTGATGCAAAGCTGAATTTTCAGTGTCATTACTCCAGCCTTCAGTGTCACATGTAACATCCAGTCTATCACATGATCATTTAGAAATCATTCTAATATTCTGATTTATTATGAGTGTTGGAAACAGTTCTGCTGTCTAATATATTTGATGAATAAAAGGTTAAAAAGAACTGCATTTATTCAAAATAAAAATAAAAATTCTAATAATATATATTCTAATAATATATTTTCTTTACTATCACTTTTTATCAATTTAACACATCCTTGCTGAATAAAAGTATTGATTTTATTTAAAAAGAAGAAAGAAAAAAAAAATTACTGACCCCAAATTACTGACCAGTAGTGTATATTGTTATTACAAAATATTTATATTTTAAAGCTTCTTTTTTTTTTCTTTTTATTCATCAAAGTATCCTAAAAAAGTATCACATGTTCTAAAAAAATATTAAGCAGCAGAACTGTTTCCAACTTTGATAATGAATCATCATATTAGAATGATTTCTAAAAGATCATGTGATAATGATCCTAAAAATTCAGCTTTGCATCACAGAAAAAAATGATAATTTAAAGTATAATAAATAAATAAAAATTATTTTAAATTGTAATAATATATCACAATATTACATTTGCTTCTGTATTTTTTATCAAATAAATGCAGGCTTGATGAGCAGAAGAAACTTCTTTCAAAAACATTAAAAATAGTAATGTTTCCAAACTTTTGGTCTGTACTGTATATACTTTCAAGCATTTATGGGCTATGGATGTTGTCCAGATATAAAGATTTCCTTGAATGTTAAATGATAATTCTATACTCAGTTCATGTTCTGCAATGTCCTGTAATTTAGCCATAATTAATATAGCTATGGTTATAATTCCCTTCCTGTCTGTCTTTCCTTGAGATGGCAGTACATTCTGTTTACACTGAGACTACTAAAAGCAACATCCTGTTGCTTGTTGTTAACAATGCCAAAACACTGTTTTAAGTGCACTGCAGGTTAAAAGGGGCTCTCAGCCCAGTTGTCTTATTAGTGTAGACGACTAGACGTTTCTCTTGAAATCTTATCTGGGGACTTGAGTCCTGTAGCTTCAAAATGATACAGCAGAATTATGTATTTGGTTTTAAGCCAAAGCAAAGGAACAAAATGTGAACAGCAGTAACTGCTCTAGGGCATCCCAGCATGACAGAGTAGAGAAAGCCATGCCATTTTTATAACATAATTAATGTATAGATGCATGCTTTGAATTGCACACTTTAAGCTTAAACTGTTATGATTTATTCATCAACCTCAATTCATCCAGTTCCCACAAAAGACACAAAGAGGCATTACACAACAGTACTTGTGCTTTTGAACAATTATATTCATTTCCTTTCACCACAGCAAGTTGTGACAACAAACCAGCCCACATTTGGTCTTTTTCAGTGCGTCCACTCTTGCCATGCTGTAATTAGTTTGAAATGGGGCCAGGAAGTCCATTTACAGCATATGGAAAATAATTGGTGGTGCTTATATTCCCTTGGGATCCTGTCTTTGATTATTCAGGTGTAAGATGAGCTCACTAAATGAAGTGCCAAAGAGTGTAAGACTCCAATCACCTGGCTACTTCAGTATACACCTCTTATTCTTCTACCTGACAGAAAAAAAACTATGGCCGGTCACCACAAAACAATGTAATTTACGTCTCTTTTCAGCCGATTGCAGAGTCGCCATAATTGGCTTACTTTCCAAGTGTCATGCTTTGAGGGTGTGCAGAGAACATCGTCTAGAGAGGGTTTATCTGACTTAGAGATACATTGTTAGAATAATTGCTGCAGGATTCTATTTTTGCATTAAAAATTGATGGCTATATATATATATAGGTGCCCTTGAGCAAGGCACCGAATCCCTATCTGCTCACCGGGCGCCGCAGCATAAATGGCTGCCCACTGCTCCGGGTGTGTGTTCCATTTGTGTGTGTTCACTGCTGTATGTGTGCACTTTGGATGGGTTAAATGCAGAGCACAAATTCTGACTATGGGTCACCATACTTGGCTGTATGTCACTTCACTCACTTAATATATATATATATATATATATATATATATATATATATACATAACTTTATTTTGCTGCTTCCATAAAAGTGCATATATTATGTTGCCTTGTTTATCTAAAGGTGTTCTTTTTCTTGTTTTAACCTAGCCAAAAACCCATGTGTTGCGTGTGAAACACAGTAGGCTTTAATTAGTATCCATTTATTGTGAAATTACTGCATTTCCGTGTCAATCCATGTTTATATTTACCGCGAACAATGCGCTGTCATTTTACTTCAGCGCGTGCAGCACAGCAAAAATAGACTGGGTACATAAACCATCGCTGCACTGCTGCAGTCGCACCGCTCCTGAAAAGCACTGATGGACCGCAACCGTGTGCAGTGTGAATGGTGGAATCCGTTAAAATGGGTGCGTAAAAAAATACGCAACGCATACGCACTGCAGACGGAGTATGTGTGAAACAAGGTTGTTTGCACCTTGTGCAATGCGGAATTAGTTTAATGTAGGAGTTCTTCCAGTCTCAAGTACCATCTAAATGCAAAGCATCCCTTGGCTTAGCTAATGCGGAAGATCCCGGGCCAAGCACTGATGTAGCGCAGGAGAAGAGTCGCCATCAAACTACTATGTTTGATAGCAACCGAGGCAAGCCCGTCAGCACAGCTCAATCAGTACTAACAAGTACATCTTACTGAACATAATTTATTTTCATCACCAATTATCATAGTAGAACAGCTTTCTCAAGCAGTTTGTGATGCATTTTGGAAACAGGAGATGAGCCCCTGGTTCTCAGACTTACTTTTAATCATTATTTGGGTAGTACACATATTCTGAGTGCCTTCGGCAGAATTCAAATGAGCCATTTTAATCTAGATTAATCTAGATTAATTCCAAGATTACAGTGAGTTTAATCTAGATTAAAAAAATTAATCTATGCCCACCACTAATATATGTATGTACTGTATATACCAGACCCAATGGTATATACAGTACAGACCAAAAGTTTTGACACACCTTCTCATTCAAAGAGTTTTCTTTATTTTCATAACTATGAAAATTGTAGATTCACACTGAAGGCATCAAAACTATGAATTAACACGTGGAATTATATATGGAATTATATACATAACAAAAAAGTGTGAATCAACTGAAAATATGTCATATTCAAGGTTCTTCAAAGTAGCCACCTTTTGCTTTGATTACTGCTTTGCACACTCTTGGCATTCTCTTGATGAGCTTCAAGAGGTAGTCACCTGAAATGGTCTTCCAACAGTCTTGAAGGAGTTCCCCGAGAGATGCTTAGCACTTGTTGGCCCTTCAGTCTGCGGTTCAGCTCACCCCAAACCATCTCGATTGGGTTCAGGTCCGGTGACTGTGGAGGCCAGGTCATCTGGCGCAGCACCCCATCACTCTCCTTCTTGGTCAAATAGCCCTTGATGCTTTCAGTGTGACTCTACAATTTTCATAGTCATGAAAATAAAGAAAACTCTTTGAATGAGAAGGTATGTCCAAACTTTTGGTCTGTACTGTATATATATATATATATATATATGTATGTATTGTGACACGTGTCCCGAGCGCTCATCTGCGTCGCCCTGGGAACGGAGCAGTTACACCTGCACCTGCTCATCACGGGCTGAGTGGCCACACCTGCGCTTCATCAGCCGCTGCATTTATAAACCCCGCAGACGGGCACAGAGGTGAGAGATGTCTCCGCAAAACTCGGCTAACTTTATCTTTTCCTTTGCCCATAGAGAGCAGCGTGTGACCACCAGCCCCAACGCCACAGGAGAGCACGGACCCACACTGCACTAGCGCACCGACAAGCCAAGACACCGAGGCCGAGCACCAAACCGGCTCACAGCAACGCCTTTCACCTCCCCTTTTATCAATAAAATCCCCCCGCCACAGTATATACACACTCACCGGCTGTCACATTCATGGACTTCTGTTCCTTTTGTGTTTTCCCTATTTGGTCACATTTCGTTCCTTGTTTAATTAATTGATTAATCCCCACCTGTTCCCATTCTTCTCATTACTTTCCTTGTGTTTAAATACCCTGTCTGTTTAGTTCCCATTTGTCCACTATTGATGTATGATACCCCAATTTTGATTTGTGTTTGGAGTGCCCTTTTTCCTCCAGTGTGTTATTAAAAAGCCTTATTTGTAAAGTCCTCTCCTGCCTCCTCCTAGACCAGCCAGTTCCTCTCCTCCATCTCCACTGGTGCCTGTCAGCCCTTCGGCTCACCCTCAGTCAGCGCCATCTGGGCATCCCACCAGCTCCACCGGGTTCCCTCGTCCTGCCGGCTCCACCTTGGTCAGTCATCGACCATCCGCCACCTCAGGACTCCATTCCTCTGGCTTTGCCTCATCCCCTCCTCCACCATGGCTCCTCCCGCCGTCGACTGCACCGTGGGTCATCATCCTGGCTGGCCTCTGGAGCACCATCTGGCTCCTCCCTGGCTCCATCCACTCCACCCTGTTACTATGCTCCATGCTCCCTCTCCATTGCCTGCCCCACGCCTGCCTCCTGAACCCTCTCTCGGTGAAATCTCTTTCGGTGCGAGGACAGACCATTCCGGGAGGGTGCGAACTGTCACATTTATGGACTTCTGTTCCTTTTGTGTTTTCCCTATTTGGTCACGTTCCGTTCCTAGTTTAGTTAATTGATTAATCCCCACCTGTTCTCATTCTTCTCATTACTTTCCTTGTATTTAAATACCCTGTCTGTTTAGTTCCCATTTGTCCGCTATTGATGTATGATACCCCAATTTGGATTTGTGTTTGGATGTGCCCTTTTTCCTCCTGTGTATTATCAAAAAGCCTTATTTTTTATCTCCTTTGTTGTCCGCTTCCTTTGCACACCCACGCGTATTACACTGGCCACTTTATTTAGTACACCTGTTAAATTGCTTGGTAACACAATTTGCTAATCATCCAATCACATGGCAGCAACTCAATGCATTTAGGCATCTGGTCTAAGTATTTCAAAAACTGCCGATCTACTGGGATTTTCACACACAACCATCTCTAGGGTATACAGTGAACGGTCCAACAAAGAGAAAATATCCAGTGAGCGGCAGTTGTGCGGACAAAAATGCCTTGTTGATGTCAGATGTCAGAGGAGAATGGGCAGACTGGTTAGAGATGATAGAAAGGCACCGGTAACTCAAATAACCACTCGTTTCAACCAAGGTATGCAGAATACCATCTCTGAACGTACAACACTTCGAACCCTGAAGCAGATGGGCTACAGCAGCAGAAGACCACACCAAGTTGCCACTCTTGTCAAATAAGAATAGGAAAGGGAGGATAAATTCACACAGTCTTAACTAAATTGGACAATAGAAGATTGGAAAAACGTTGCCTGGTCTGATGAGTCTCAATTTTTCATGCGACATTCAGATGGTAGTGTCAGAATTTGGCATAAAGAACATGAAAGCATGGACCCATTCTGCCTTGTCTCAACAGTTCAGACTGGTGGTGGTGGTGTAATGGTCAGGGGGATATTTTCTTGGCACACTTTGGGCCCTTTAGTTCTAATTGTGTAACGACTGGGTGAAGGAGTGGCAGGAAGCAAGTGCGAGTTAAACACGGTTTAATGAGAACAATGATAAAGGACAACAATAGGACACAAAGATGACGCTCAAGGGAAGAGACAGTCCAGGATGGTGCAGGTGGGTGAAGGATCCGGATGGCGGAGATGTGTTTGCAGCAGGAGAGGGTGACACAGGAACTGCGGGGAAGCGAGCCGAGGGTAAGTGATGTTGCTTGTTGGTGATGTGCGTAGAGTGGACGGGGTTCCGGGGAGACATGGACATCCAACACAGAAACACACAAGAAAGCAAACATAAGTCACGTACATGAAACAACGCTCTCACGAACACAAGACGCTAGACAAGCCAATATATAGGGATGAGTAATGAGTGACAGCTGTTGCTGATGACAATTAGCAGAGACGCCCGCAAACTAATCAGTGCTGATGCGTAACACACAGACTTCACCCACATAGTGCAAAACCCTGAGATCACGGTTTACCAACCGTGACAGTACCCCCCCCCCGCCTCTAAGAACGCCTCCTGGAGTTCCCAGAAGGTCCTACCTGCTGATTGTAATCATCAATAAGGGAGTGATCCAGTATGTCCCTAGCAGGTACCCAACTCCTCTCCACCGGGCCGTAACCTTCCCAGTCCACCAAGTACTAGAATCCTCGTCCCCTCCGTCTCGAGTCCAGAATACGATTCACCGAATAAGTCGGTTCCCCATCTACGAGACGCGGCAGTGGGGCGAACCGGGGTAGGTGGATTAATACGTGAATAAAACATGGGTTTAATTTTGGACACATGGAAGGCGGGATGAATTCTCCTGTACGCTGGAGGTAGTTTGAGGCGGACTGTCACCGGACTAATGATCTTGGTGACAGGAAACGGGCCAACAAATTTGGGAGCTAATTTGTTAGAAACGGAGCGGAGTGGAATATTGTTAGTAGAAAGCCAAACTTTTTGACCCACGATGTATACGGGAGGCTTTGACCAGTGGCGATCGGCCTTGGCCTTAGTGCGCTCCCTCATCCGGAGCAGTCTCGCGGGCTCTGGTCCAGGTGCGGTGGCACCTCTGGACAAATTCCAGACTAGGAAAAACCGGTGGCTGGTAATCTAAGCTGCACTGAAACGGAGAGAGGCCCGTAGTTGACACTGGTAATTGTCCTTCCAAAATTTGGATATGAATTGGGATCCCCTGTCAGAAACCACGTCTACCGGGAGGCCATGTAACCGAAAGACGTGATCAAGGACAGTGACCGCTGTCTCCTTGGCTGTAGGTAATTTGTGCAAGGGAATGAAATGTGCCGCCTTCGAGAACCTGTCCACTATGGTCAAAACGACCGTTATGCCATTAGAGGGCGGGAGGGCGGTAACAAAATCTAGAGCGATATGTGACCAGGGTCTCGAAGGGACAGACAGCAGCTGAAGAAGCCCATCTGGAGGCCGGTTAGATGACTTACCACTGGCGCAAACTGAGCAAGCCAAAACAAAATCGTAAACTTCGCGAGCCATAAGTGGCCACCAAAATCATTGCTTAACTAAACCCTTGGTTCGGCTTATCCCTGGATGACAAGCAACGTTAGAGCAGTGACCCCACTGAATAACTTCGGAATGTAACTCCTCCGGCACAAATAAACGATTCGGTGGGCATCCGGACGGAGGCGTTACCCCTTCTAAGGCCATCTTGAGCTTCGATTCGACCTCCCATACGAGTGCTGAGACGACTATTTTCTCAGGTAACATACACTCGGGAGTCACCGGGCGTGCGGAAGGATCAAAAAGACATTTTTGGAACCTGGGCGGTATGACAGAGTAAAATCAAAACGACTGAAAAAAAAGTGCCCACCGAGCCTGCCTGGAATTGAGTCTTTTGGCAGTTCTAATGTATTCTAAATTCTTGTGATCGGTCCAAACAATGAAAGGTATCCCTGACCCTTCCAACCAGTGACGCCACTCCTCTAAAGCTAATTTGACAGCCAACAATTCTCTGTTACCAATGTCATAATTGCGTTCAGCAGGAGATAAACGATGTGAGAAGCTGAAACGAAGCGGCTCTTGAGGTTGGTAAATGCAGTTTCGGCTGCATCCGACCACCTGAACGGAGTACTGGGGGAGGTCAAGGTGGTCAGAGGTGAGACTAGTTGGCTGAAATTGCGAATAAAACGCCGATAAAAATTGGCGAACCCCAGAAACCGCTGTAGGGCCTTACGGGAATCTGGAGATGGCCAATCTATCACAGCCTTAACTTTGTCAGTATCCATACGTATTCCCTCGGACGAGACGATATACCCTAGGAAGGGGACAGACTGTGCATGGAATACGCATTTCTCCGCCTTGACAAAAAGCCCATTCTCGAGTAATCTCTGGAGCACTCGTCTGATGTGTTGCACATGTTCCTGGAGAGATGAAGAAAAAATCAGTATGTCATCCAGATAAACATATATAAACCGATCTACATGTCTCTCAACACGTCATTAATGAGTGCTTGGAAAACTCCTGGCGAGTTGGAGAGCCCGAACGGCATAACCAAATATTCAAAGTGCCCTCTAGGGGTGTTAAAGGCAGTTTTCCATTCATCCCCCTTCCTGATGCGGACCAAATGATAAGCATTACGTAAATCCAATTTTGTGAATACGGATGCTCCCTGTAACCTCTCGAAAGCTGAAGACATCAACGGCAAAGGATAGGTATTCTATCAACATTCTATACAACAATAGGACACAAAGATGACGCTGAAGGGAAGACACAGTCCAGGATGGTGTAAGTGGGTGAAGGATCCGGATGGCGGAGATGTGTTGACAGCAGGAGAGGGTGACACAGGAACTGCGGGGAAGCGAGCCGAAGGTAAGTGATGTTGCTTGTTGGTGATGTGCGTAGAGTGGACGGGGTTCCGGAGAGACACGGACATCCAACACCGAAACACACAAGAAAGCAAACATAAGTCACGTACATGAAACAACGCTCTCACGAACACAAGACGCTAGACAAGCCAACATATAGGGATGAGTAATGAGTGACAGCTGTTGCTGATGACAATTAGCGGAGACGCCCACAAACTAATCAGTGCTGACGCGTAACACACAGACTTCACCCACATAGTGCAAAACCCTGAGATCACGGTTTACCAACCGTGACAAATTGAGCTTTGTTTAAACACCAAAGCCTACCTGAGTATTGTCGCTCACCATGTACATCCCTTTATGACTACAGTTCACCCATCTTCTGATGGCTACATCCAGCAGGATAATGCACCATGATACAAAGCTCAAATCATCTCAGAATGCTTTCTTGAACATGACAATGAGTTAAATTTACTCAAATTGACTCCACAGTCACCAGATCTCAATCTAATATAGCAGCTTTGGGATGTGATGGAATGGGAAATTCACATCATGAATGTGCAGCCGACAAATCTGCAGCAACTGTGTGATGATATCCTGTCAATATGGACCAAAATCTCTGAGGAATGTTTCCAACACCTTTTACTGAATCTATGCCATGAGGAATTAAGGCAAAACCTGGTACTAGCAAGGTGTACCTAATAAAGTGGCCAGTGAGTGTGTGTATATATATATATACAGTCGTGGCCAAAAGTTTGGAGAATTACACAAATATTGGAAATTGGAAAAGTTGCTGCTTAAGTTTTTATAATAGCAATTTGCATATACTCCAGAATGTTATGAAGAGTGATCAGATGAATTGCATAGTCCTTCTTTGCCATGAAAATTAACTTAATCACTAAAAAACCTTTCCACTGCATTTCATTGCTGTCATTAAAGGACCTGCTGAGATAATTTCAGTAATCATCTTGTTAACTCAGGTGAGAATGTTGATGAGCACAAGGCTGGAGATCATTATGTCAGGCTGATTGGGTTAGAATGGCAGACTTGACATTTTAAAAGGAGGGTGACGCTTGAAATAATTTTTCTTCCATTGTTAACCATGGTGACCTGCAAAGAAACGCGTGCAGCCATCATTGCATTGCATAAAAATGGCTTCACAGGCAAGGATATTGTGGCTACTAAGATTGCACCTAAATCAACAATTTATAGGATCATCAAGAACTTCAAGGAAAGAGGTTCAATTCTTGTAAAGAAGGCTTCAGGGCGTCCAAGAAAGTCCAGCAAGCGCCATGATCATCTCCTAAAGAGGATTCAGCTGCAGGATCGGATTGCCACCAGTGCAGAGCTTGCTCAGGAATGGCAGCAGGCAGGTGTGAGCGCATCTGCACGCACAGTGAGGCCAAGACTTTTGGAAGATGGCCTGGTGTCAAGAAGGGCAGCAAAGAAGCCACTTCTCTCCAAGAAAAACATCAGGGACAGATTGATCTTCTGCAGAAAGTATAGTGAATGGACTGCTATATATATATACTCTGAACAAAATTATGCATGCAACACTTTTGTTTTTGCCCCCATTTTTCATCAGCTGAACTCAAAGGTCTAATACTTTTTCTATGTACACAAAAGGCCTATTTCTCTCAAATATTGTACACAAATCTGTCTAAATCTGTGTTACTGAGCACTTCTCCTTTGCCAAGATGATCCATCTACCTCACAGTTGTGGCATATCTAGATGCTGATTAAACACTCCTCTTCAATGGCTTCGTTGTCCATAACATACATCTGCCCATACCATAACTCCACCGCCACCATGGGCCACTCGATCCACAACGTTGACATCAGCAAACCGCTCACCCACACGATGCTGTACACACTGTCTTCCATCTGCCCTGTACAGTGAAAACCGGGATTCATCCATGAAGAGAACACTTCTCCAAAGTGCCAGACATCTTCGAATCTGAGCATTTTCCCACTCAAATCAGTTACGATGGCGAACTGCAGTCAGGTCGAGACCCCGATAAATAAGTATATGTATATATGTATATATATATAGAGAGAGAGAGATTTATTTATTTATTGTAACAATGAAAGTCACTTTTGAACCAATTTTGAACAATTTGCTGGGTAAAATTTTTTATTTGAATAATTTTTCATTTATGTTTTAGTACATACTAATGATGACACGATGACAGCTGTTGCTTTTTGAGTGTTTTCATGATTTCAAGAAGGGGAAAACATATTTATTCTACAAAACAGAGAGAGGGGAGGCAAAAAGCTGAGATACAGCTGTGTTCAGACAAGGTTTAAGCAATTTTCAGATGTGATTTTGGGACATCAACAACTCCCTCTGTAAGAGTACTATTTTCTTTATAATATAAAACATTTAGAGTTTTCTGTCATTATTCAGTCTTAAGAGGCTGAACAAAAATTTTCAAACACAAAAGTGAGTATAGTTAGAAAATAAAATGTTGAAATTATAGCCAGAAAAAAACAAACAAACAAAAAAACTTTTTTATTTAGTTTCTAATGTACTGTAGCAACATAGGTGTTTAGTCCTTTTTTTCAGTTTATGCTTACAAATGTCATTAAAAATTTGATTAATATGATCATGAACTTAAAAAAAAATAGAAAAAATAAATACAATAATTAGAAACTTACTTGTCAATGTATACTTTTTGTATATGACCTTAATGCTCTTTTTTACATTTACAAATGCTGTGGGGAAAATAAATAAACAAATATAGAAATTATCACAGTCTGTAAAGTTCACACATTTGTTCTTCATTTGTTATGTAGACTTCTACTATTTTAACATAAATAAAATAAAAATAATAATTTATAAATTATTTGTTCATGTTTTTGAAGCTCCCAATCTAAAGTGTAAACTATTCATCAGTTCTAATTTTTTAACATTTACTGACCATTAGTACCTTTATGTCAATGTCAATGTCACCTTTATTTATATAGCGCTGTAAACAAAATACATTGCGTCAAAGCAACTGAACAACATTCATTAGGAAAACAGTGTCAATGCAAAAATGATAGTTAAAGGCAGTTCATCATTGGATTCAGTTATGTCATCTCTGTTCAGTTAAATAGTGTCTGTGCATTTATTTGCAATCAAGTCAACGATATCGCTGTAGATGAACTGTCCCCAACTAAGCAAGCCAGAGGCGACAGCGGCAAGGAACCGAAACTCCATCGGTGACAGAATGGAGAAAAAAACCTTGGGAGAAACCAGGCTCAGTTGGGGGGCCAGTTCTCCTCTGACCAGACGAAACCAGTAGTTCAATTCCAGGCTGCAGCAAAGTCAGATTGTGCAGAAGAATCATCTGTTTCCTGTGGTCTTGTCCTGGTGCTCCTCTAGGACAAGGTCTTTACAGGGGATCTGTATCTGGGGCTCTAGTTGTCCTGGTCTCCACTGTCTTTCAGGGATGTAGAGGTACTTTCTAGGTGCTGATCCAGCATCTGGTCTGGATACGTACTGGATCCGGGTGACTGCAGTGACCCTCTGATCTGGACACAGACTGGATCTGGTGGCCACGGTGACCTCGGAACAAGAGAGAAACAGACAAATATTAGCGTAGATGCCATTCTTCTAATGATGTAGCAAGTACATAGGGTGTTATGGGAAGTGTTTCCGGTTTACCTAATTAATGCAGCCTAAAAATCCTTTAACGGATTTGGATAATAAGAGCATATTAGTATGTTATGTGTATGCCAGGTTAAAGAGATGGGTCTTTAATCTAGATTTAAACTGCAAGAGTATGAGAAGTCATCTTCATGTATTTACCCTATTTACACATCTTAACTAATAATTTATTAATTATTTAGTCATGTTTTTGCTGTACCCAAACTAAAGTTGAAACTGTTCATCATTTGTAAATGTTTACTAATCTTTTAGTACCTTTATGGGCAAGATATTCTGTTATAGCTTTTACATTTGGCTATTTTAATGCCATTTAGAAATGATGGTTATTATGAAGGCAAAACATTAAGGAAGAATACACTGGACTTATTCATCTAGGTAATAAGAACAGGACTAAAACGTCCTTGGAATAAAGATGAATTAAACATAAAAATAGGCTCTACCATTATGGCATAAAATTGCTGGTACAGAGTTCCTGCCAAGGCAGCAAGAACATATTAAACATCAAAAAGATGTTCTGCTGACTCCTGAGGCCCAGTTAAAGTGACACCACATTTAGTTCAGCATGAAAAAATATGAGGAATGCCAATTTTCAAATTTCACTACTACAGTAAAGTATTTGGGAATACTATTGAATGCATCTACAAATGAAAAAGGAAGTTTCAATTTAAGGTTTATTCAGGGGGGAAAAAATAGTACATTAAATTAAAACGCCTGCATTGAGTAATGAGATCCAATCATGTACATGAGATCTGATCATTGAAAGGACAAAACCATTTGAAATATTCTTCAAAATATCATCTTTTAAGTTCTTTAAAATAAAGCACATTTGTATGACTTTCTTTGTTTCTTCGACTATTCAGGGTTTGATATTAAATATAATCTCTTTGTCACGGCTTACGCTGCTGGAAGGAACACGGAGCCGAGGGATAAACGAAACAAGGATTTATTAAACAAACATAGGCAAGGTAAGTAACAAATAACAGGTGGCAAGTGGCAAGTAACAAGAGGACAAGTAGACAAGTAGACGAGTCGACCTGACAAAACAGAACAGAAAGGACAAGGCTTTTATACAAAGGATAATGGGGAAACACAGGTGGATGGCATGACTAAATTAACCGGGACATGGAACACATGGGGAAATAGAATAGACACACCTGGGAACTAATCAAACCACATAGAGACAGAAACTGGGTCACAGGGGCAAAAACACACAAAATGAGTCCAGGTGTGTGACACTCTTACCCATAATTCTACATAATGTCCCTTTTTAAATGCCATTGTGTTTTTTTATTTATAATTTTATAAATGCAATACGACTGATAAAAATGGTAAAATACAAAGTAGTGGAAAGACAGAAAATCAAAAGAAGCGCTCAGAAACTCTCACAATACTATATTAAGAAAAAAAAAAAAAAAAAAATATTTTTATATATATATATATATATATATATAATATATTGAAATGCTTCAAAAATCATTTTAATTTGGCTGCACTCAACTCTTTCATCTTTATCACAAGATGTTTATTTATTTATTTCTCCAACTGTTTCCTGCCACAGACTTAAGCATCAAGAACTAATTATCGTAAATTATGCTCATCAATGTACCAGTGCATTAGTGTGAAAATAATCTGCCCCAGTCGTCCCTGCTCTCACTGCTGCGTGCACAATGGCCTCAGCTAATGTGAAATTCAACAGAGCCTTAAAAAAGCGCTATTCTCTGAAGTAATATGAGATTTTGCTCTCCTGGAAGTGTGAGACCATTTAATGAGCATTTTTCTCTTTTTCATGTAAATACTTCTACACATGTCACAATGGCATTACTGTGGGCATGATTACACACACAGGACACTATATATGTAGTTAAATATCTAGAGAAACAGCACTCCTTGAAGAGAACGACTGCATGAATATACCAGTAAATCTAAATTAAGCATAAATGTATAAATATTGTAGTATTTACATACATAATATATGTAGTGAAATATATACAACTTTCAAATTATTACTAAATATATACATATTATACAAATTATATATATGTGTGATATGTACTGTATGTATTTGTATATAATTTGTATAATAATGTATGATATGTATATTTAAAGATACATTTATTACAATTTAAAATAACAAAATTCTAAATATTAACAAAATAGTATAATATTAAAAAATACAGTAATAACTTAAAATAAATAGTGTTAATGAACATGTTAATTTCAATTTAAGGTATTTTTTGGATGAATGCGTATCATCATTGTCATGTTCAAAAATGGCCAACAACTCAGGAAATGAGGAGAGGTCAGCATCTTCTGCTACAAGTTTTTGTATTACATCACACAGTAGTGTGAATTCATGCTGGCATTGATAAAGCACAACTCCCTCACACCTTCAGCACTCATTCATCCCTATATAAAAGCTTTACTACCACAGAATGTCATTGTGGGTACCAAGAACTTCTCACTGTACTCATCCTCTTGCAACACTAGAACATTTTGGATGCTTTTGTGTCCAAAAATGATTGACTGGGTCTCTTGAGACTAGAGAATGGATTTCCAGAAGTCTATGTTTTGTAAATATGGGCCATGGAAAAGGTTAAGTTGGTTGGTATGGGGAAGTCGTGGCCTAGTGGTTAGAGAGTTTGACTCCTAACCCTAGGGTTGTGGGTTTGAAACTTGGGCAGGCAATACTACGACTTAGGTGCCCTTGAGCAAGGCATTGAACCCTCAACTGCTCCCCGGGTGCCGCAGCATAAATGGCTGCCCACTGCTCTGGGTGTGTGTTCACGGCTCTGTGTGTGTGCACTTTGGATGGGTTAAATGCAGAGCATGAATTCTGAGTATGGGTCACCATACTTGGCTGAATGTCACTTCACTTTTTTAAATTAGTTTATTGTGCTTTGGTAGTTCCAGTGGTGACAACAAGCATGCATGTCACTTCTGCAGTCTGCATCTTACTCTGTGAGATGAACAGCCACTCTTTTCATAGCTTTTGCTGGCCCTGCTTTTTTTCTGGCAAAAAAAAAAACTCACCACTAAATGAAAACTTAAAGTGAAGGCCTGATTATTTCAGGGGCCTTGTC
Organism: Carassius carassius; assembly: GCF_963082965.1. Taxonomy (NCBI): domain Eukaryota; kingdom Metazoa; phylum Chordata; class Actinopteri; order Cypriniformes; family Cyprinidae; genus Carassius; species Carassius carassius. Next base: position 29,040,200 of record NC_081766.1, on the reverse strand, counting down.
ATAAGTCCATTGTTTTTGAAAGGTGGTGTTACTTCTGCTATATTTTCACATTTAAAACAATGGTTTGGTATTGCTCTTGTACCATAGTCCTCTTTTGTGCTAAGAAATAAGTCTGACAGTTCTCTCCCAGTGGTTCCATTGTTGTCAGCATTAAGTGAGTATGATTCAATAGGCCATGTACTGTAACACTTTTAATTTTCAGGAAATGACTAGTATTTAAAAGTGTTGGTTCAACATACTTGCCTGCTGATCCAAAATTGCCTTAAGGTTGTTTTTTTTAGCGACTTTCATGAAGGTGTAATCATTTTTGCACCACAACATTTTATCACTTTGATAAGAAAATCTTATTTTGCTGAATAATTTTGACATTATTCTTTGGTAACTGATCAAGTAGACTTGTTGGAACATTATATCTCCAAAGAACCCAAACATTTCTTCTAAGAAAGAGTAATTGCTGAATTTATTAAGTTTTAGAGGGGGTGTACTCATTTATGCTGTGCACTGTAGGTATTAATAAAAACATAGGCAGATGCATGTGTATGCGCAAGTGTGGTAATTAAAGAGCAGACCTCAGTCTTCTGTCACTTAATCTGTGGAGTTCAATGAATAACCTCATCCCAAAAAAAAAAAAACATTTGTGAAAAATTGCTTGAGGATTGCTCAGCTCATTGTAATGTGAATAAACGAGGACCTCAGTGTGCCCTCTGCCATGTTCCACTATCGCTCCCTGTGGCTGCACACTTGTCCACCAACTGCAGCCAGTCAGATTAATCATTGGCAGCATTGTCGCCCACACACAACTGGGTGGGCGACAGGTGTCATTTATAATGTATGGCTTCACCTGAGGGGGCAGCATGATTTCCAATTTCACCTCACACCTCTAGGGCCTCACTGTGTAATTATGCAGGAGAATAAACCACTACAGAAACTTAGGTATATAAAACTTAGGTCAACTTAAATGTTATTTGAAACAAAGTTGCTGTCAAATATTGTAATGCGCACTGAAAATTCAAAATGAAAGTCATTATGAATATGCAAATGTAATGCGTCAATTAATTCTAATTAATGCTCATTACATCGCTCGTGGGCCTGCATCAGGAACAACATCAAACCCTGCTGGAGCTGCGAGCCGACCACGAACATCGGTTTCAGGCAATGATGCAGGTCCAGCGGGAGGACCACGAGCTGTTCCGGAGCATGCTGGACCGGGAGGTTCGGACGAGGTCGGCCTCCCCCAGTTCCAGCCCTGCTGCCCACATGCCTCTTACGAAGATGGGGCCAACAGATGATCCGGAAGCGTTCCTCGATCTGTTTGAGAGGACGGCCGAGGCATGTGGGTGGCCGGAGGACAGCTGGCCAGTCCGGATAATTCCTCTGCTGTCAGGGGAGGCCCAGAAGGCTGCTCAACAACTGCCCGTCCAGAACCTCCTGGTATATGCAGACTTAAAAAAAGCAGTGCTCCAAAGGGTCGGCCTCAGCCCCGAGCAGCACCGTCAACGCTTCCGGTCGCTAGAACTGACCGAAGCGGGCCGGCCCTTTGTCTTAGCCCAGCAGCTCCGGGACTCATGCCGCAAATGGCTGTAGGCCGGAGGAAGCGACGCCGAGATCATTATCAACGCCGTGGTGCTGGAGCAATTCATCTCACGACTCCCGAAGAGAATTGCTCAGTGGGTCCAGTGCCACCGGCCGGCGTCACTGGATCTGGCCATCCAACTGGCGGAGCATCAGCTGGCAGCGTGTTCCGGGGTCGGCAAACCCCTTCCATCTTCCATGACTTTCCTCTGGAGCAGTCCCAGGATGAGACCCTTAAACATGCATTCGAGCAGGTCCGTTCCATCGATGGGCAGGTCCTCCATCCTGACCGTGCGCTCTCTTATCCGTATTTTGCCGTTATTAAGGACCGGTTGTATCGAGTGACCCATGATGCTCAGACAAAGGAAGATACGACCCAATTATTAGTACCTAAGAGCCGTCGGGAAATGCTTTTCCAGACAGCACATTGTAATCCAATGGCGGGGCATTTAGGTATGACAGCCACGCTAAATCGTCTAATGACCCGATTTTTTTGGCCGGGCATTCACGAGAACGTCCGCAGATTGTTCGCGTCATGTCGGGAATGTCAGTTGGTGAACCCACCGGCCACCCCAAAAACGCCGTTGCGCCCTCTACCTCTAGTGCAGGTCCCCTTCGAACGAATTGGTATGGACCTCATCGGGCCATTAGAATGATCCGCACGGGGAAATGGTTTGCATTAGTCATAGTGGATTACGCAACACGATATCCCGAAGCAGTGGCGCTCCGCAACATCTCGGCGAAGAGTGTGGCGGATGCCCTGTTTCGTTTAATCTCCCGCGTGGGAATCCCAAAAGAGATTCTCACGGACCAGGGCACCGCATTTATGTCATGCACGTTACGTGAATTATACGAATTATTGGGCATTAAAGCGGTACGGACCAGCGTCTATCACCCACAAACGGACGGACTGGTCGAACGATTTAATCGCACTTTGAAAACAATGATTCGTAAATTCATACAAGAAGACGCAAAAAATTGGGATAGATGGCTAGAGCCCCTCTTATTCTCTGTGCGCGAGGTCCCCCAAGCCTCCACGGGGTTTTCCCCCTTCAAGCTTCTTTACGGACGCCAGCCCCGCGGGGTGCTGGATGTCCTGAAAGAAACTTGGGAGGACGGACGTTCGGATAGCAAAAACGAAATTCAATAAATCATGGACCTGAGAGCAAAACTCCATACACTGGGGCGGCTCTCAATGGAGAATTTGCTTCAGGCCCAGGGCAGACAAAGCCAGCTGTATAACAGGGGAACTAAGCTCCGAGAATTTGCACCGGGAGATAAAGTGCTCGTATTACTGCCAACCTCCAGCTCCAAATTATTATCAAAGTGGCAAGGACCCTTTGAGGTCACACAGCGAATAGGCGATCTCAATTATGAAGTAGTACGAACAGACAGAGGCGACTCCAGGCAAATTTACCACCTCAACCTCCTTAAAAAATGGAGCGAAGAGGAGTCAGTGTTGCTAGCGACAGCAGTGAGCGGAGAGGAGGATCTCGGGCCAGAGGCGGTCATTAAAGAAAAATCCCTCGCCCTGGCCCCGGGAGGGGATCACCTCTCGCCCTCGCAGCTCACTGACATTCGACAGTTACAGTCCGAATTTGTAGACGTGTTTTCGCCTCTACCTGGTCGTACTAATCTGATTCAGCACCATATTGAGACGGAGCCAGGCGTGGTGGTTCGCAGCCGGCCATATAGATTACCTGAACACAAGAAAAAAGTGGTTCAGACAGAATTAGAAGCGATGCTGGGGTTGGGAGTAATCGAGGAGTCCCACAGTGATTGGGCGAGCCCGATTGTTTTGGTCCCTAAAACGGACGGCTCGGTGCGATTTTGTGTGGACTATCGCAGGGTAAACGCAGTGTCAAAATTTGATGCTTATCCAATGCCACGGATTGACGAGTTGCTCGATCGGTTAGGTACGGCTCGTTTTTATTCGACATTGGACTTGACAAAAGGATATTGGCAGATCCCCTTATCTCCCATGTCTAGAGAAAAAACAGCCTTCAACACCCCGTTTGGTTTACACCAATTTGTGACGCTTCCGTTCGGCTTGTTCGGGGCCCCCACTACGTTCCAGCGTCTCATGGATCGAGTGCTGCGCCCGCATGCAGCATATGCCTCCGCCTACCTGGATGATATTATCATTTATAGTGGGGACTTGAGGCGGCATATGGAGCATGTGAGGGCTGTCCTCGAGGCGCTGAGATGGGCAGGGCTAACGGCCAACCCGAAGAAGTGCACGGTTGGGCGGGTGGAGGTAAGGTATCTGGTCTTCCACTTTGGTCATGGGCAGGTGCGTCCCCAAATTGACAAGATGGCAGCAATTGCGACTTGCCCCAGACCCCAGACCAAAAATGAGGTGAGGCAGTTCCTGGGGCTGGCGGGATATTTTAGGAGGTTTATTCCTGGTTATTCGGACCTCACTAGCCCCCTGACTGACCTCACTAAAAAGGAGGTACCAGATACGGTCCAATGGACGGAGCAGTGCCAACAGGCCTTTACCCGAGTTAAGGCTGCCCTGTGTGGTGGACCGCTCCTGCACTCTCCTAACTTTTCTCTCCCCTTTTTGTTGCAGACTGACGCGTCGGACAGGGGGCTGGGCGCGGTCCTGGGGGGATTGCCCGGTGCTGTACATTAGCCGGAAGCTCTCTAAGAGAGAGGCTAAGTACAGCACCATAGAGAAGGAGTGTTTGGCCATCAGGTGGGCAGTCCTCACCCTTCGCTACTACCTCCTGGGCCAGGAGTTCACCCTCTGCTCGGACCACGTGCCCCTCCAGTGGCTCCACTGCATGAAGGATACCAACGCGCGAATCACCCGTTGGTATCTAGCTTTACAGCCATTTAAGTTCAAGGTGATTCACAGGCCGGGGGCGCAGATGGCTGTAGCCGACTTCCTCTCCAGGAATGGGGGGGGGGTGCTGCAGGCCGGATGGCTCCCCGGCCTGAGTCGGACGGTGGGGGTATGTGGCAGGGGAGGCGTGGTTTAGCGAGGTCTGCGACGGGAGAGAGAGTGAAGAGATCAGCGGTGGTAAGTGAGAGACAAGTGACACCTGCTTCTCATTGCAGTGATGGGCGTGGGGAAGCAGTATTTAAGCCAGCCGCTAACCGGAGACGAGAGAGAGACCTGAGGACTCGTGGGAGGAAGCAGCCGTCAGAACGCGAGAAGCACCTGAGAGTATCAAAGTGAACGTTATTATTTATGCGCATGTGGTGCGAGTTTGTTTTTCCTTCCTTTTATTTTGTGTAAATAAAGTTCCCATGAGTCTCAGTACGCCGACCCTGGTCTCCTTCCTTCTCTGCTATACGAACATTGTTACAATAATATAATAAACACAATTATTAGTAACTCAACACCAATAATAACTGCACCCATTCTGAATTTCAGAATGATTTCTGAAGAATCATATGACACTAAAGACTGGACTAATGGCTGCTGAAAATCTAGTTTTGCCAGATTATCAGAATCAGATGGACACATTCTTTCTATCCCCAAATGCAGAAAATGCACTTTAACAGATAATTGTGTTGATGCAATTTTTCAGCATGGGTTCATGGGTCCACATCAGCTCCAAAATTTGCAAACACTTCATGTTCCGTGGAAGAGGATCTCTCCTAAATCCTTTGCACAATCATTGGGCGAGGAAGAGAAAGAGACAGATGTATTACAGATTAAAGGATTAGCATCAGACCTGCCTCTAACTCCTAATTTGAAAGCCTTAAGCCTCCATCAGAGCCCAGAAGGGCTCATCCAAGGTGCTGATCTGGCTCATCCATGCTTGTTAAGAGAGTTAGATCCTGACAAAGCCACATCATAAAACTATGGAGATTTTGCCAGCAACCATATTACTGACTTTTCTGAGTAAAATGATTTTTCTGAGTACTGAAGTTGATACTGCAGTCCTTGCCGACAGTGACCTCACAAAATTGACAAATATAAAAAGAAAAAAACAGAATGGATGAAAGGACATTAATGAAACCACTTGTGTTGACCCCAGCACCGCTAGAAGGAACATGGAGAGCTGCAAGGACTCTGTTTAATTGTGACCAGCTCACATTTTACTTTCAGAACTTTTTTAAATTGATAAACATAGTTTGGAATGTCCCTACTACTGTATCTGGTGCAATATCTCTTGTGACCATCTGGGTCAGGATCACAAAGGTCCAGTCATTAGTGTTAGGGATGGATGCAGCTAATCCACAAGTTGCAAAAGACCCACTTTCACCTGGTCTGTGGGTCCATGAGCTCCTAGTTTTGTGGCCCAGAGGAACATGACAGGTTGAGTAAAGTTAAAATGTTTGTGGTCTACTCTTGAGGCCAAAGAGGTCTATAACACCTGGACAAAGTTATTGATAGCATTCCCAGTCATCTTAGTGGTAGTTTTTTGGCTGCCACAGGACCCCAGACGTCTGCATTATAATATTTTTGTTCACAAGTAATACATGCCTGTAAAATGATAATTCAATTTCCAAGTGAAATGTCTATTGAGTTGCACTAAAAACACAGTCAGCAACAGATTATTATGTTGCCTTTTGTACATATTGCGGCAGTTCAGAAATAAAATGCTAGGCTAAATGAAAGGATAATGCTTTGTGTTTAAAAACAACATACCACCTACATTCAAATTTACTGATAGTGTTAACAAAAGAAAATGTGAGATTAAAAAAAGTGCATGCTTTATATATATAAACTTCACTTTTTAAAAGAATCAAAAATATATTTGTAAAAACAATAATGGAAAAGAAAACATTTCAATAGCATTTTCATAAGTTGTGGGTTAGGTTCGGGACAGCCACCTCCCAATTGAAAGTACCCAAAAAATGATGATTATAAGTATATATATATATATATATATATATATATATAATTTAGTAATTTAGTAGATAGCTAGTAATTTAACGCATTAATTAGATTAATTATGGAGAAATTATTAATGCATTTGACGCACTTGCCCTGCCCCAGACCTATATGGATCATCTGCCATTTCATACAGTCGATTGATGACTAATATGAAGCAGGACAACTTACTGTGTGATGGAGCCTAGAAAATGTCCCTTAAATTCAAGATATGGGGCAAAACATACGTTTGAGATTGTGTCTCATATTTACATCACATAGTTAAGAAATATCACACGAGTGCAAATGTGATAGTCTTATACAACAGTTCATTATGAAGTTAATATTGTGTTATTTTAGACACAATGTTGTCCAACCAGAAGATAAAGAAAAAGCAGAACTGTTCATCGCCGAGCAACCCACAGCAGCATTTCATTTCTTAATCCATGTTTTGAACGAATTAGGTGAACCATTTGGCGTGTTGAACCTTTGGCCTATGCGTTGGATTTGAAGTGGCGCTGCACAGACCGATCGCTGTATGACATCAAAGTACCGTGAGAGCGGTTCAAAAGCACAAGGAGTTGTCTGCTCTCTAAGCTCTTGCGGTAGTTTGATGTCACACACCATTCGGTCTGATGGTGATGACCCGCTTCAAGTCTAACAAAGCCTAATGATTCAATGAACCATTCTTAAAGAACCATTTACTTCACTCCTACATGAATCAGCCATTTGAACGAATCAAATGAATGAATAAATGACTCGATGACTCAATCATTAAGACATTTACCACCACCTACTGGCAGTTTTACTTTATTATTTAGAGTATCATTTCATTAAATAAATAATTTCATATTTTCATAGTAATAATAATAAAATTAGGAAAATAAATTATTAAAGTTATAGTTCACCCAACCAAAAATTACAATAATGTCATAATTTACTCACATGGTCCAAAAGAGTATGTAATACATTTTATCAAACAAAATATTTCTTACTAAACCTACTTTTTGTAATGCCTGATGCTTTACACAACAATGACTTTAAATTATCTTCTGTGAGTAATTTCTCCAAATTTGATATGCAATTTAAATGTGTTTTTTGGTTGTGGGAACAGATTTTTGATCAATTCTGTAGAATGGCATATTTTTCTCTAATGACTATGTTGGAATTATTGTTATCATAATTTTTTTTTTGAATGATCATCAATGGAGAAGATGCATTTTGTCGCAAGAAGGTGTTGGTACAACATCTACCATCAGGGGCTAACCAGCCCAACATTTACCCCTTGTATGTGACTAATATGTACTTTCATATGTACCAAGCATATTGCATCTCAGGGACAGATGACTTTCCCTGCATATTACAGTACATTACCGTCCAAACATTCACAAAAAATAAGCCCAGATTTTAATGATGCTCATTTTCAGTAGTGTGTACATTTGTGGAAATGCTTGCCAAAAAGTCCAGTGAGGCCTCTCCTCAGGATTTCTGCCAGGCTGACAGGCAGTTTTTGGAGGACATACTCTGGTCATGAAATGCATGAATTTTAAGGAGAGTAAAATAATGGACAACCTTAGCCTCAAGTGTTTAATTAACATATGGATAGGGTCTTTCACCTGCAAGCTCGGCCCCACTGGGACATCTGTCCGATTCCTCTATATCTAGCCCATGGGTTATGACTATCTAGAGTGACTTCTCTTTCCACTGATGTCTGACTCAGGACTCACTCAAGAGCCCCTGAGGATTCATTAGCAAGATAAAGCAAGCAGATTTCAACTTTCAGTTTCTTGCCATCTTGGGCAGATGGACAGGTAATCCATGCAGTTTATTTAATATAATACATCCATTTCTTTAAATTCCCTTTATCCTAAGCCCACATGAGAAATGGAGTCAGCTACGGTTGATGTCGGTGCTCTGGGGCACCATTTTGGCTACTTATTGGCTCATAATAATTCAGCATTTATCATAAATAAATAATCATCATTTATTAGCATGAGACTGTAGTGTATGAGGTATGACATTCCAGTCCCATTTGTAAAAATAAATAAATAAATAAAATCTTCCACCATCTTCTGTAACATTCAATGTGGTTCAATGTGGATTCAAATGCAGCTTTTATTCAACAAAGTGCTCAAAGCAGTTAGGGTCGAACAGCAGCAAACACGTATAATCCAGGAAAGACAAAAGAGTAATCCAATAAACAGGCAAAGGTCAGGGTAGATAGCCTGACAACAAAAAGATCCTGAATCCTGAGATCCTGAATAGCTCACCCAAAATATTTTTGCTACTACTCATGTCAGTTATTAATTATAATCACACACTTGTATATTTTATATTATTATATTACAATATGTGAATCTGTTGACTGGACTATACGCACCACACAAGTTGGCACAGATTAAAAAAAAATTCAAACCATCCTCTGCTCCACAATGTTTTGTTAGATTTGGTGGAGAAACCAAGTCTGACCACCATATGTCGCTAATGTGCACTGTGTTAAAAGCTTTGAGTATGAACCAGTTCAGAAAGTCTTGGTTTCCCATCACTAATGTAAATGGTCCAAGGTCAAAAAACAGGCAAGGCAAGGAACACGAAGAACACAATGAATGATCTGAATGATTTGTGGTTATAAAAATGAACCTCAGGATACAAAAGAACATTATGATTTGGTTTAAAAAAAAATAATAATACAAAATAACAAGTCTGGAACCATATTCTAAAGTTAGGGGAACGTTCTGTATCTGCTTGTTAAATCTTTGTCTAGTGAGAGGATTTAGTGTAATGAAACTTACAATTAACTTCATACAACTGCATTTTCCTTTCCAACCACAAGGTGGGGCTATACAAGCTAAGTCTCTGGGCTATGAATGTTTACACTGTATGTTTTTTTTTCTAGAGCTTAGGCCTAGATTTGATCCATTATCTGGAAATGACTAGAAGAACTTTGCCATTGAGAGCAAGGTGGTTATACTCACGTTACCAGAAAATAACTCCTTGCAAATTAGTGTGTGTGTGCACCTGCCTATATTGTATGACAAATTAGCAGAGGTGGAAAGAGTACAAAAATATTCTACTCAAGTTAAAGTACCATTACATTAATGCAATTTTACTTAAGTACAAGTAAAAGTACCAGTCTAAAAATCTACTGAAGTAAGAGTAAAAAGTAGCTCATTTAAAGTTTACTCTGAGTAAAAATTACTTAGTTACATTTTAACAGTGGTGGGGGGAGGCAAAAATGGGACAGGCCAAGGGTGTCGAACTCAGTTATTGGAGGGTCACAGTCCTGCACAGTTTAGAAATTACCCTAATTAAACACACCTGGGTTAGAACTAAACTCTGCAGGGCTACAGCCCTCCAGTAACTGAGTTTGACACCCCTGGGATAGGCCTATTAATCTAGTTGTTTTTAATTAAAGGAATCAGTTATTTAGAATAATAAGCACTTGGGCTGTTACCAGGCAAATCAGTATCAATCTCATCTGTTCAATGCAGACGAAATGCAGAAGCTGGCATTTAGATGTATTTACACACTGTTTAGTGCAGGACAAGAATGCATTTAACCTGCAGTTACAAATGCATGAATAATGTTTTAAATACAAGACAAGACATAAAATGTTGAATACTCATTTGAAATTATAAGAAATTAATTATTTTTAAAAAATCAAAAGATACTTTAAATGTGAAATTAAAATGGCCAGTATGTGTCAGCAAGTTAATAAGTGAGTCGTTGCGATTGAACCGAATCATTTAAATGGTTGATTCATTCAGGAATGGAACAATGTCATGTTCCTCAGAGACGCAAAACTGTGCAGGTTGGTTTGGAATTATTTTTTGTTGTAGAAATAGTAGCAAAAACAGGCAATGCCAATACGGTGTCTAAAATGCAAGTCTCTTATTTAACTTGTTTACTGACCTGTTGTAAAAAAAAAAATATATATATATATATATATATATATATATATATATATATATATATAATCATGATGATTTTTAGAGGAAAAGACTGCATTCTTTGTCTGATTTTGATTTAGTATATGAAATGATATAAATATGTAAATTTCCTTCGAGTTCAACTTCAGAATATGACGGGGTTTCGTTTTCAGCGGTGTCTGCACCACTAATGCCTTTTTTGTCCGTCTGCATCTTTCTTGTGATTTTAGCGCCAGTTTGCACTCCTGCCCATTACTGCAGTTGTTTCCAGGGAGCGATTTTTTATTTAGCCTATTTATTTTTACTCAGAAATTAATGTGTTTTAAAATGTACAATCCCACTACTGGATGTCGGATAGACGTGCAGATCATGTCTATATTAGGTCCGTCAGTCCATGACCATTTCTAAACATCTATTCGACGTCCAAACTAGGTCCACTATTTGGACGTCCAACCATGAACCAACTTGGATGTCATCTCGACGTTCAACATTTGATCTTTGAACTCGGTAATTATTTTGGACCAAATTTGGACGTCCAAAAATTACATGAAAAAGAGTCACTCCGACGGCACATTGCACAGTGGGATACTTCAAACAAAATATACTTAAGTAAAAGTAAAATTACATATTAAAAAATTACTTTAAAAAGTAGAAGTACACAAAAAAGCTACTCAATCACAGTAACGCGAGTAAATGTAATTCGTTACTTTCCACCTCTGCAAATTAGTCTTATATGTAATTATCTTTAATTACTAACATTAAACATCATTTTAGAGGAGTGCTATGGAAAAAATATATGTAAAAAAATTTAGCTTACTGTAGAAATTCACACTACAGAAATCTCAAGTTGCTCATGAACATATATCTCTCTTTGGATGTAAGTCATTTTGACTCAAAGTCCTTTTGTTCCAATGTTTATGTATTGGTCACAAAACTGTCAGATTTTGGTGAATTTTTTGGTAAATTTATATTTTCTCATTTATTAATTTTCGTATGATCACTTTAGAGGTGGATCATTGTGTAAAGCCTATAAACCAGCCAGATTGTATTTACATCTGACTGTATTTATTTATCAATAACTTGTACACAATTAAAAAAATTTTTACAGTTAGTTAATAGACATATTAAAATTCAAAAAGTCAAACAAGGAATTAATGTTAAAATATGATACTATTTCCTCTTATATTTCATTTGAAAGATAACCCCATCAGTGACTACAGTTCTGTTGTTCCTTTAGACAACAATTTTCTGAAAAAGCTTTTGTCAGCACGTTTCTCCTGTGTGTGTGTGTGTGTGTGTGTGCGTGCGTGCGTGTGTGTGTGTGTGTGTGTGTGTGTGCAAGTGCTTTTTTCAGCACATGACAAATTTAAATTGCTGTCCTTGGTCAAGATCAACCTCTAATTCTACACACTTATCAAAGTATGATAAATGCAACCGATTCCTATCATGCATAGCATACATTTAGAACTCAGATACTATCAGCTGTATGTCTATCAGATACTACTCAATGTAAAGCTGTTTGTTTGATAATACATAATTATAACTGTTCCAGGGTATGATTCTGTTTAATAATTAAGAACTGGTGATTTCAGAACATATGAGTGTTGGTTTGAGCTGCTGAATATTAAAATGGCAGACATGACAGATCAGTGGGGACATGTTTTAATATTGTCAGCTACAAGAGAGACTGAAGGCATCACTTCCATGACTTCCAACACATTTTAAGTGAGCTCCTTCTGGTGTCAAATGCTCCCATTTTTCAGTCAAAAAAGTGAGAAATCAGTAAAACATTAAAGCATTTGTCAATGTGGCAAACTGAGCACATTTCTAACAAGTCACCAGTCAAATGTGTTCAGTTGTCACCAGTGACATGTTTCATGTATTATTTCATAATAATAATAATAATAATAATAATAATAATTTGTAATGATATTTCACAGTACTACTGTTTTTTTTTTTTTTTTTTTTTTTTTTGTTTGTTATTTTTTTTTACTCTCCACAATCCTGCAGACTTTAATAGTACCAACATCTATTTTTTTATATTATTCTTGGTTACAAAAAAATGGTAAACTGAATAGCGTACTCTGCTTTGAATAACGTCCTGGGATGGTGGATGCTGGAGATTATGAATAGTGATAAATATTTGACTCATGTTACATGGTCTTGCCATCTCTACACACAAGGGTGATATATAAATTATAGACTGTATAGTTCACATACCCATCAAGCTATTGTCTTCCTTACACATTTTCGAGCCTAAATGCAGTAAAGTGTCATGATGCTCCTAAACTGTGAAATGATCTGAGACTCACTAGAGGGACAGCTGCTGAGGGTTAGTCAAGGACAAACATTCTAATGCTGCTAACATTCCCTCCTCAACAGCCGAGTTAAATTGGTTCTGTCATTTACACAGCTATGTGAATCACTTGGGTGAGACTGGCTTATCATATGAGGATAAAGAAAAAATACAAGCCTGGGCTTGATAAAATGAAGCATGGAAAAATAAGGGTGTCTGGTGAGAGAGAGAGAGAGAGAGAGAGAGAGAGAGAGAGAGAGAGAGAGAGAGAGAGAAATGTTGTATGAGATGCGTGTTCAGTGGAATGATAGTCATAAAATGACTATTCTTAGTTATAACAAGCTATGGAACTGATGATATTTCTGTGGAATAATGTTTCATAGACCTGGGTTGGATTAAATTTATAGTCATGTAACTGAAACAGATGAATATATATATGATACATATAAGAGGAATAAATGAAAAGTCTATTTCCTTGAGAAGAGTAAGCTGGCCATATCAATTACATCAGACCAACTACATTAGACTTTTCCTTTAAAGGTACAGTAAAGGTAAAAGATACAGTTCACCCAAAAATGAAAATTGCAATATTATTATCAGAAAAGATTTGGGGAAATGTAACATTACATCTCTTGCTTGCCAATAGATCTTCAAGTATTGAATTAAGGCTATAATTTTTATGATTTTTTTTACAAGTATGTGTGTTCCCTGGGAATTGAACCCACAACCTTTTGTGTTTTCAACACAATGCAGTACCACTGAGCCACAGGATGCCTCGGGGTGAGTTAAACACAGCCTAATTTTCATTTTTGTGTGAACTAACCCTTTAAAGACAAGCATCCATCCTAACAGTCAAATTGAATTCCTATTCAACCTGGTATAAACTGTTACCCAGACATACTCTATTTCATGCCCTGGCAGCTCATGAGAGTCCTTTATGCTTTGTCGTAATGTATCTTACACATATCATGACTTTTCTGTGCAGTTCAGAGGTATAAAATCACAAAAATGGAAGGCTTTAACACCAGGATTTTAAGATTCAGCTGTTTAACGTTGTCATAATCAAATAGCCAACAGTTTTAAAAAATCAACACTTACATACTCGGCTCAACCAGCTTACAAAGGAATTCAAATTCATACCAGTTTCATACCCATTGATCCAAATTATCCAAAACTTTAGCAGCACAAATGAGAAATCCACATCACTGTAATGATCCTTCAGCGTACATGATGTTTTTTCAAACTAATACATATTTTACAGATTTAAGAGTTTACATCTTAGTGAAGGAGGGAATTGAGCCATATACATACAGAGACTTGACTTATCCACCTAACAGCCACCCAAAACACCCTAAACCAACTATATCAACTATACTGCAACACCAAGATAACCCATAACTCTGTAGCATCATGATGGCAAGTCTTCCATGTATAAGTGCCAGTGAAATCATAATTTTCCACAAAAAATGTATGTAAAACATTTACAATACTTTCACGCTAATTTACACAGATTAAAAACATTAATGAGGACACAATTGCCTTACAATTCATTCAGTGAATCCTTAAAACGGCTTCAAGGGAGAAAAACAAACAAATAAATAACCAAACAAACAATCATTAGTACAGGGGATTATTATTCAAATTATGATTCTGAAATTTTAATGTATGAAGTGGTTGAGAGAAATAAGAGATTAATTATAGTACATACATCCATTGGGAAAGACAACAAAACAGTGCCAAAGTATTTGTTGTGTTAATGGGAACTATTGGTGAAATTACTAAGGTGTGAAACCACCTAGACACTACTAAAAATAAATTCTTTGAAGGAGACTTTGGTAAGAAACCCCAAAGAGGCCAATCACTTTAAAGGAGCTGCTGTAGACTTCAGAGAGCTTAGAAAGTAAAGGTGCACCTTATAAACCATTTTAAGAGTTCTGCATATCACAAAGCCATATAAGAGGAAGTCCCAAATGCCACACTATATTCAATTTGAGTATTTTTTTATAGAATTGATTAACTATCCAAAGACTTTTCTAAGGTACTGTGTGATTTTTTTTTTTACTTCTTGTCCAGTATTAGAGCATTTTAAAAATATGTACTCAATTAAATAAATTACTCTTGAGGTAGGTTTACTTGAGATAACCAAGTGTGAAATAGCCTTACTTAAATTATAGTAACCATTAGGGCTCATTGACAGTCTTAGCTTTATTCAGTTGACTGGTTAAACAGATCTAAATTCAATGTGGTGTAAGGAAAACTATTGATTTCAGCACTGAGGACAGTATTGATTCTAATACTAAACTAAAATTACAAAGCTTAGAGTAATACGAAATCTAATTAATGTTACAAACGTAGTGCAGTGATGGCCTAATGGCTAAGTTGGACTTGTAACCTGAAGGTTGTGGGTTTTAATCTCAGGTCCGGAAGCAATTGTAGGTGGGGGAGTGAATGTACAATGCTCTCTTCCATCCTTAATACCATGACTGAGGTGAGACCCCCTTGAGCAAGGCACCGAACACCCAACTGCTCCCCAGGCGCTGCAGCAATATGGCTGCCCAGTGCTCCAGGTGTGTTTACTACAGTGTGTGTGTGTGTACGCACTTGGATGAGTTAAATGCAGAGCACAAATTCTGAGTATGGGTCACCATACTTGGCCACACTTCACTTTATTTTTATAAATTTAATATCAATTTATATAACTTTTTATAAGTATTATTTGATATTCTGTAATCAAAAATAAGGGCAGACACAATAAAGTCTGTGAGTCACATATTGGAAATAAGTAGGACATGGAAAGTGTGAGCTGATCCTATTCGCAGGTTACTTTGTTACACCAGCAGGTGGCAAGTGACTTTATAAGTCATTGAATTATTTACTCAACTAAATTGCTCTATACTGATTCGCATAATGATCCACTGTTGTGTGTTTGTCTGAGACATGCATTTATGATACTTCCATTGCAAATCTGCATTTATTTTGTGAAAAATATAACGTTCTAGAAGAGCTACTGTATTTGCTACTTGGAGCATCTCTGTAAAACAGGAAAATATTCTCTGTAACTGCTGAAATATACAGTCTATACTGTTAGGAGCCCCTTGCAAGGAAATTATTTGGGAGCCCTAGGCATCAAAAAATGTGAAAACTCCTGCATCAAAGGGATAAATTGTAAATTATTATTGACATAAATCTGTAGCAGATTATTGTGGTTTTTAAAAAGTCAAATTTTAAGACGTTACAACCATGGCTGGTTGATTGGTTTATGTGTATATGTATGTATGTATGTATGTATGTATTTATTTCTTCCTGTGTGCATTTATCATTTATGAGTTTCATTTCATTTCAGTCATTTTTTTACTATTATTATTTTTTATTTTTTTGCATGTGTTTTTCATTTGTTTGTTTTTCATTCTTTAAACAGACATTATTCAAAGTTTAGAACAGTGGTCACCAACCTTTTCGAGCCTAAGATCACAGCCAAAGTCCAAAGTTGTTGTCTGTTAGTCACTAGCAAATTATTTAACTATACAAATAGTATATAACTATACAAACTGCCAACTATAATTAAACATTTTTAACAGTAATATAACATTAAGTATTTCCACAGGCTTATTACTCGTATATAAACACAATAATCAGTCAATTACAGGCCTAAGCCAATAATGTACTGTTTCACTTTCCCTTTTAAAACATATTTCAAACACTTCAAAATGGAAATACTCAGGTTATTGCAACTAGCATATAAAATATTATGACAAGTCATCCTTCAATTCTTCAAAAATATTTTCACACAAATTACAGACCTACATTCATTTTTAGCTACAGAAATTGAATAATGTAATCAAATGTAAAATAGCATCGCATATTTGACTGTATAAATTAAAGATTGTTCTTTATTAAAGTTACAGAAGCTTTTTAATCAGGAGCAGTGAGTGATTTATTTTTTGTTGCTGTTCTATTAAAGGTCCCATGACATGGATTATTTCCTTTTCTTTAAATGCTTTTTAATGTTTCCTTAGGTGTACTTATATTGTTAGTATGATTTTTACATTTAAAATTTAGAAATAAAAAGCATTTTTTATATCCTGATAGTAGCCCTCTGGCTTGAATGCTCTGTTTGAAGGGGCGTGTCTGCCGTGAGACTCAGAGCAGAGCCGTTGAAAAACAGAGTTGCGACACTCCCATAGACTGCCATAGGAACTTTGGAATGCAGAAGTAACGCGTGTCGTGGAGCAGCCAATAGTTCCAAACACTGATAGTTCCAGCGCTGAACTCCACACATTTTCAATGTTTCTGAAGTAAGCTCGCTGGTAAATTGATGAAATCACTATATTTTCGACATTTGAACGCATTAGCCGTCCTCTCATGAATCTATATAATAGTTGTATTTCATGTTGCCAGCTTTATTAATGTTTATGGGAGCCTGAGGTAGGTAGACTCTAATCGCTGGTTAAGTAACAAACACTTAACTAATATTAGCTACCATAATCTGATGATGGGCTACATTTACCTCAAATTTTTTTCAAGTTCGTTGGCATACAAAGTTTATCGTCGGTTATTAGATTTGTTGTCAAAGTGATTAACACTTGTTTGCGACCGTATTAGTACAACTGATTACAATTAACTTTAGCTAGTTTAACTAGAATTTTTGTTTTTTATTTATTTTTACTAGCTCAACTAGATAACATAGCTAACTTGTATCTTGCAAGGTTGTTCTTTGGTTTATTTAGTCATTAAAGTTACACAGACCGTTTGTTAGACAGTGCATTGTGATGATAGGATATGTAGCATAAATGTGGATGATCCCAGCAAATAAAAAGTATAATTGCAAAAAGAAAGATTATTAATCTATTTTTAAATTGAAGAGGCTGACATGTGAAACCATTTGAGACTGACTTTTGACCAAAAAACTGAAGTCATGATTTTAATAGTTATTTAGAATACAGTGAAGAATTTCAGCTGCATAACTCATGTTCATTGCTCTTAAAATTTTTGATGAAAGAAGCACATGTACACTGCTGCTCTGGTAACACATTGAACTTTAATCTAACAGTCCCGTTTGTGTAATGGAATGTATACACATGAAAGCAGAATACATCTTTGTAAATATAAATTCAAGTAACTATTGCATTACTTACAGCTTCCTTGTTGGAAGTCAAGCGAGTCTCTTTGAAGACCGAACATTCAAGGAAAATGTATCTACCCTCTCACAGGATGTAATGTTTAATTAAATGTTTTGTTGAATGCAATTGGTTGACTTGTATATTTTTCACTGTTGACATTTTTTCTTGACTTAAACTGAGCAGCTTCTGGCATTCATTGATATTCACTTGTTGTGCATGTGTATATATTTATGTGAATGTGTCTTAACATAACTTTAGGATGTTAATAATTATGACCATAGAAGCACAAGAGAAATATATATAGCATATACTGTAAATTATTATACCTTATCGGAGCAGTCCCCTTTTCCATTCAAAATTAAACACACACAAAAATTAATTCAATTCAATTTTATTGGCATAAACGTTATAAGAACATTTCCAAAGCATCAAAATAAAATTTTAAATACACACAATATATACAGTAATATTAACATTAACAGAACTGGGTGAGGAACAGCCAAACTCAGCTAAAAACATATACCACGGCAAGACGCAGCAACAAGACACAAGACAGATGCGCTGCTTCAGTTGTGCTGCCCAAACTCTGTTGAAGAAGCACAAAGAAATTGAGGACTGGTCAGCAATGTCACCCAAAGAAACTTACTGCAGCAGATGAAAGGCACATCATGCTTACCTGCCCTGCAATTAGAAGATGTCCAGCAGTACCATCAGCTCAGAGCTGCAGAAAACTGTTGGACCCTAGTACATCCATCTATTGTCTGGAGAAGTCTGGTCCGAAGTGGCTGGCCAATTCCTAAGAAGCAGGTTTTAAGACAACTTTGATTCACTTTTTTGATCCATTTCTAATTTTGACTACTCTATATTATATATACATTTATTTAATTAATATATATATATATATATATATATATATATATATATATATATATATATATATATATATATATGTGTGTGTGTGTGTGTGTGTGTATAATAAACACATTACATATAGTGTTTATCTGTGTATGTGTGTATATATATATATATATAATTTATATACATGTGTGTATATGTGTACACACAAACTCATATGTAAAGTATGTGTGTTTATGTACATATGTGTATATGCATGTGTGGGTGTGTGTATATATTTTCATTTGAAATGAATCTAAAGTTGTCATAAAACCTTCTTATTAGGACAAATTAGTTCTTAGGATAACTTTTTTTTTTTGTATGTGTATATATTATTAGTATACAGACATACTGTAGGTTAATATTAACAGTACACTTATGTTTCGGGAAGGTTTAGCCTATGTTTAGGGAAGAATGAAGGAGTTAACCATACTGAAATGAATCCCGTTAACGGTATTGTTATGGATCGTATTTAGGAAAAGAGAACACACTTTAAGTATAGTAAACATAGTAATCAGTTCATACGCGTTAATATTTGCCGGGAAAATGCTGTGATATAGTCGTTGCCGCCCAATCTTCCCTCCAAAATTAAACACAAAAACTGATTAATGCCGTGTTTCCGCCACTCCACAGGAAAAAATGCTATTATATGTATGTAATGCAAGTGTCAACGTAATAATCAATACATATTATGCGTCAATATTTACCTATAATTGCTGCAAATATAGTTGAAGCTTGTCTGTCCCGCTTAAAACCATTCAAACTGGTTGACAGCATGGAGTTGTTTGGAACTATTGAGAGCTACATGAACCACGTGACAGCGTGGCGGCGAGATCAAAGAGTGTCGCAACTCTCGTATTTAACGGCTCTGACTCAGAGTAAACGACAACTGTTGTGATTGGCTGACATCTTTGCATTCGAAATGCGTATGACATGTGGACCCCTCTCCAAATATATATATATATATATATATATATATATATATATATATATATATATATATATATATACACTACAGCTGTCGAGATTAACAAATCGTGGATTTGTTGATTATATCAGGGGTTTTCAAACTGTGGGTCGCGACCCACTTGTGGGTCACAGAATGGAACAAGGTGGGTCGCACAAAGTCACTTGGCTGCAGCTAAATTTGCGTTTCAATGACACACACACACACAGTTCAGTCTAGGGCTGCACGAAAGTGACGAGTGGGAACGGTGCGAGGCCGGTGGAGTGATTGGAATTGAGCGACACCTGCTCGACTCACCAGTCTCGAGAACCACGGAGGAGATCGGAAGGATACAAAAGAGGAGCGTCCGTCTCCCCGGCAACTCACTCCAGCCCACCGCCTCGAGCATCCTCCTTCGCCCTACTCGATGGCACTGCGGATTCACCTCAGTGCCGAGGGATCTTCGGCAGCGCGTCCCTCCTTCCTCCCAGGCTTCGGCACCAGTCTAACACATTAAAAACTTCTCAATCACGGGAAGGAGGAGGCGGGAACCGGGAACCCACTCGTCACAATGATATAGCCCACCAACATTAATAAGGACTGCAATATCCTTAGTGTGATTTTCGAATTGCAATTAAGTCCGCGTGCTTTGCGTGTTTTGAAGCGCGGGCGCGCACGAGTTGTAATAACAGTGAAGGTCTCAGAGCAATGTCATTAAAAGGTTCAATCGGTCCGCATTATTAAAAGAGAAAAACTTGCTCACTTCAATACACTATATTCCGCATGAGATTGCATACACCAGAAAACAAATGTTACGAAAACGGTTTCAGGTAGGCCATGTTCATTCATTTCTATCGTCCGTTTGAGCTCTGTGCACTTTTTTCGTTCGGGAAACGGTTTGTAAAAAGCATTTCACATGTACAGGGTGAGCAGTGCACAAACGCAGGGTTAATTGTAACACTACAAGATTTAAACATTTCCACATAACAAAATGCACAAAAAAATAATGCAATACTCCTTGACGTATCATCTCTTTTTAGAGAAAAATTTGCCAAAGTTCAGAAATCTTTTGAAGATATTGCTGAACATTAATTTAACCATTGCTAAAATAAATTTCTGCCTGAACTTAATGTCATCCAGTTTTTTTTTTTTTTGTTTATTTAAAACGAGACACATGTTTATTATTATTTTTTACCTATTTCACAATTATTTTAATCTCCAAACAGTTTTAGATAGTTCTGCTTTGCTTCTTATGCTTTTTCTAAAAAAAGTGTTGGATTGTGCTCCGTTCTCACCGACACACACGGAAGGATCGTGAATGCATTTTCTGCAACAAAACACAGCAGCGCAGATTACAGTTCACTGGAGTGAGCCTGTTTAACGTTTTTATGGACACTACATATTCTAAAGTCTGTAAACAAAAATTAAAACTTAAATATTAATAGTGATTTTTTTCAGGTGTAGGCCTACTCTAAAATAAAAAGTTTTTTTTTCTTAAATACTTCATTTCTGTCATCAAACTTTTAAGTAAGATTAGGCTTAAAGTAATATCAACCTTTTTTTTCCTCAAATATTGTGGTGGGTCATGAAATAGATTACACTTGTCTAGGTGGGTCGTGGAATGGAAAAGTTTGGGAACCACTGGATTATATAATTATTTTACCGATCTTTTCCCATCACATGAAAGGCTGCAGTGATGAGCACTGAATGCAGTGATCTCGTCATTATTGCAACACGTTTTCTCTCACAAAATGCTTTCACCACAACTAACAGCAAACACATGAATACAGTAAGAGCTCCGTTGTGCAGCATAACAGCGTCATTCATTGTAACGGCAGTTTAGGCAAGAGTGCAGATATAGCCTACTCGCGATGTGTGAGAGCTCCGAAAAAAAGGGAGCGTTCTTTGATCGCTTTCTGTAGTTAAATCACAATTTAAATAACACATTTGTTTCATGCTACTAAGAGAAACAACGTGAAGTTGATCGTTTAGTCACTGGCTTGATTCATTGATGCATAAACAATATTAAACGATTTAGAAAGAAAGTCTGTGTGAACTTGAATGATTAACTACACATCAGAAATCACTGATCACAGATCGGGCATTAATGAACACTGTTACTCACTGTTTGTGCCGGTGCTGTCGAATCCATATCATAAAAGTCTGTTTGTAATGCCAGTCCTGACATTGTGACTAAATTATATGTAAATATTTGGGCGGGCAAAGCAGAGAAAGGGGAGGTAACATTTCTCTTTACAAAGTCACAAAGAGAAGAATCCAGATCAGCCCTGTTTGAGCTTCCGTTTTCTCAAAGGCAGAGAAAGATAGTAAAATCTCGATTTACACCGATTAAAATTTTTAGAAATTTGGGGACCACATACATGCTAGGGGAAGTCATATTAATGTTAAAAAACCTCAGAAAGTGACATTTTCATGGACCTTTAATATAAAAACTGTCACTTTAAGAGAATGCACTGATACAGTGGCCTACGTTCAGCTGGCTATGTCTGCTGTAGGATACTAACCAAAACAGGCATTTTGACATGATTTTTGTGTGAATTTGTCCATTTAAACACAATACTTCAGAGAGAGCTTATATGTGCGCGCGTGCCGAGGCGCGCGTTTACGCGCTTCGGATGAGCTCACGCACAAATCTTATGTCCTCTGGCTCTTAAATGTTTAAACTGACAAAGCTTAAATTAGTTTAGTTTAAACAGATATCAGCACCCAGGTGATGACGGAATAAATTACTGCTCATATACAGCATTCGCGTTGAACAAGTGTGAATGATTTGTCCAGGGTTTTTTTCCCTCTCATTTGTAATGTCTGGGAAGCCAAACATTATTTATTACATTTATTAGCTAAACCCTGTTTTTTACGTGCCATTTATAGCAAGCCATATTACAGATTTTATTACAGATGCTTTGTCAGATTTAAGTTGAAGTGCGTGCCGAACCGTGTGTGGTTGAACCGACCTTTTTTTTTTTCAGCGAACCGTGCCACCCCTATTACCTCAATAATCAATCAATTACAGGCCTAAAACAATCATGCCAGAGCAGACGGATATTAGTACATCTCATCACACCGGCACCCGCGTCTAAATCAGTTGTATGGTTTGGTTTTCATTCTAAAACAGTTGCGTCAAGTATAGGCTAAATGTCTCGTCGGTTTTGTGAGGTACGCGCGCAGTCAGCGGAGGCTCACGCTGCGGTGCCAGGCGAAAGTATAAAGAAAGCGGTTGTTTTACAGACATTATATGTAAACTATAGGCTATTTGATTGGACAGATATACCCCTCTCCGTCCCCTAGACACAATTTACTACACACAATAGGCTCACACATGGTCCGTTTTAAATTAATAAATAATAATGAATAAATATATATATTTTTTTTTTCTCAGATTTTGAAAAATCTTCGCGATTGACTTAAAATGCTTCCAAGATCGACTTGTCGACCGCGATCGACGGGTTGGTGACTACGGGTTTAGAACATGAAAAAAAAAAACATTTCTGCAATGTTTTAGAGCACATAATATGCTAAACACGGAAATTGCAGGAAATTGCAGATGTGGCCATGGTTTTACCTCAGTGAGGCTTGTTGCTTTGGTAACAAAATTAAATTAATTAAATCTGCAATTGCCTTAATTTGGTTATGTTAACACCCTTCCTTTCATGAAGTAGGCTATATTGAGTCAGGCTATATTTGCAGTTCATCTTGTTTGATGAGGTAGAGAGGGACTCATTTTCCTCACCATTACTTCACAAGCCTTAAGATGTTTTCCTTCCTTTGTAGAGTGTCATGTAAAATAATTTCCGATGGATTTATTAGTGTGGTTTTAAGATGTTTCAAAGTGGCCTATTTGTATTTATATTATTGTCTGATGAAGAAATATTTAGATGGAGGAATACTTAAACATCAGAGACCCAAGCAGTGTAGTTTAAAACATCAACAAAAACACTTCCACTTAAATTAAATCTAGGTTTATTTAAGAAAAGAATAGTATTTAGTATTGCTGAACAAACCTGACTAAATGTGATCTAAAGCACCCAGCAATGAAGCCACCAGGCTGTGACCATGTTGTGTGACTTTGGCAGGCTTGGACATTCAAATTATTAATAATTTTGTGCCAAATTTAGTTGCTGTGAGGCATATCAGGGACTGCTTGAATTGTTTTAACCTATGTTAAGTGAAACATATCTTTGATTAAATTGCTTTAAACAAGTCTAGCAGTTTTGCTAAAGTGGGTCTCTGAAGGTCAAAGCATACACATGTTTATATGTGAAGCACAGCTGAAGAGACCAGAGTAAATCTTTATCCCAAAGGCTGTTGGATTTTTTGCTAACAACATTGCCATAAGGCATTTATTAAAGCAAAAGAGACAGAGCAGGTGAATGATTGTTCCACAGTCAGCTCGTATGGATGAGGAATGTCATCACCCGAGCGAGAGATGAAGGACGGTGGGTCGGATTGCTACACAGAGCGACAGCTTGCTCGACTGCAGAATGCAGAATGTCCTGGGATGGCACCCAGCACCTCTCCTCTGGACCATAATCCTCCCAGTCTACAAGATACTGAAACCCCCAGCCGCGGCGCAGCTCATCGAGTAATCTCCTAACCTTATAGGTAGGAGATCCAACCACAAGACGAGGGGGTGGGGGGTAGGGAGATCACAGGCAGGATTAAGCGGAGAAGAGAACACCGGCTTGACCCTAGAAACATGAAACACCAGGTAAACCCGACCAAGAGTAGGAGGGAGCTTGAGCCTGATCGCCCTCGGATTAACCACCTGGGTGATGCGGAATATCCCAATGGCCAGCTTACGAGAAGGCGCCCGGAGAGGCAGATCCTTGGTAGAAAACCAAACCCGGTGACCACACACATAGGCAGGAGGAGAGGATCAGCGAAGATTGGCTGCGGTCTTGGTTCGGCCAGAGGTTCGGACCAAAACCCTCCTGACTTTCTCCCAGGTGCGACGGCAGCACTGGACGAAAGCCAGGGTGGATGGAAACGCTGCATTGGGTTCCTGTGATGGGAACAGGGGTGGGTTATAACCAACAGCACACTCAAAGGGAGACATACCTGACGCGGCCACAGGAAAGGTGTTTTGAGCATATTCTAACCAGGAGAGCTGCTGGCACTAAGAACTCGTATTGTTGGATGTCAGACAGAAGAGCATTCTTCCTAGATCCTGGTTGGCCCGCTCTCACTGCCCATTGGTCTGGGGAAGAAAACCTGAAGACAGACTCGCAGAGGCCCCAGTCTGTCTACAAAATTCCCTCCGGAACCGGTAGACGAACTGGGGACCCCTATCTGAAACCACATCCACCGGCAATCCATGGAGACGGAAGACGTGATCCACAACTAGTTGGGCGGTCTCCCGGGTGGAGGGCAGTTTGGGCAGAGGAATGAAATGAACTGCTTTGGAAAAGCGATCCACCACCGTGAGAATCACAGTGTTACCCTTCGACGGGGGAAGCCCACAGACAAAATCAAGGGCAATGTGTGACCAAGGGTGGGAAGGGATAGGGAGAGGATTGAGCAGACCATCAGGAGGGCGATTCACAGGCTTACATTGGGCACATGTGGGGCAGGCCAACACAAACTGTCTAACATCCACGGCCATAGCAGGCCACCAGAAATGTTGTCGGATGGCAAACAAAGTTCTCCGAATACCTGGATGACAGACTAACCTGGATGCGTGACCCCACTGAAGGACCTCAGAGCGCAGTGCAGCTGGCACTCTCCCGGCACTTGCACCCCTCGACCGGCCTCCTCAATTTGCTGCTCGATACCCCACGAAAGGCCCCCGACCACCACCCCTTCAGGAAGGATGGCTTCGGCTGCAATCTCCCCCCCTTGGGCCTTGAACAGGCGAGAGAGAGCATCGGGGTTTGATATTCTTGGATCCCGGCCAGTACGTGAGGGTGAAGTTGAATCTGGCAAAGAAGAGCGCCCAGCGAGCCTGACGCGAGCTCAGCTTCTTGGCCAAACGGATGTATTCAAGGTTCTTGTGATCCATCCAGACCAAGAAGGGCTGCGCCGACCCCTCCAACCAGTGACGCCACTCACCCAGGGCCAATCTCACCGCCAACAGCTCTCTATTGCCAATGTCGTAGTTATGTTCTGCAGGGCTGAGACGATGAGAGTAGAATGCCAAACGGGTGGACCTTCCCGTCACGGAGGGAATGCTGAGATAGAACTGCGCCAACCCCAACGTCCGAAGCATCAACCTCGACAATGAACTGGGCCTCAGGATCTGGAAGCAACAGAACAGTTGCAGAGACAAAATGGGACTTTAAAATGTCAAAGGCTACCTGAGCCGCCTGGTTCCATCTGAAGGACACCTTAGTGGAGGTTAAGGCCGTGAGCGGTGCAGCGATCTGACCAAAATTCCTGATGTATCGCTGGTAGAAGTTGGCAAAACCCAGGAAATGCTGCAGAGCCTTACGGGAATCAGGGACTGGCCACTGGACGACTGCTTCTATCTTAGCGGGATCAGGTTTAGTCCCTCTCGTAGAAATGATGTGGCCAAGGAACGTAACAGACTCAGCGTGGAATTCGCACTTCTCCGCCTTGACAAACAACTGGTTCTCTAACAACCGCTGGAGAACCCGTCTGACATGCTGGGTGTGTAATTGGAGAGAGGGGGAGAAAATCAAGATATCATCTAAATACACAAAGACAAATTGATTAATCATGTCACCCAACACGCTGTTGAAGTGGTGTCTAAGTGGTGCCCACAGAATAACATAGGTTTCATAGACAATTGGATGAGCTTTTGGGGCAGACCTGACCTGTTTAAAAGAGATGGTCTTCATCCCTCCTGGGGTGGCGCCACTCTTCTCTCTAGAAATATGGCAAATAGTCTTAGTGTTTATACTTGACTAACTGGGGCCCAGGTCAGGAAGCAGACAGACTGGCTAAACCGACCGTCTGCTAGCCGCCTCCCGTCACAGAGGTCAGTTAATTCTCAGCACATAGAGACTTTTTCACCTAGATATCACACTATAGAGACTGTGTCTGTTCCCCGAACTAGAAAAAAACAAAAAACGTCCAAACCAAGTTAAGATTAACAATTTAATTGAGGTTCAACAAATAAAAAACAGAAGCAATATGGATAAACAAATGATAAAGCTTGGCTTATTGAATATCAGATCCCTTTCTACGAAAACACTTTTTGTAAATAATATGATCACTGATCATAATATAGATGTCCTCTGTTTGACAGAAACCTGGCTAAAACCTGATGATTACATTATTTTAAATTAGTCCACCCCCCAAGATTACTGTTATAAACATGAGCCGCGTCTAAAAGGCAAAGGTGGAGGTGTTGCTTCAATTTATAACAACGTTTTCAGGATTTCTCAGAGGGCAGGCTTCAAGTATAACTCGTTTGAAGTAATGGTGCTTCATATAACATTATCCAGAGAAACAAATGTTAATGATAAATCCCCTGTTATGTTTGTACTGGCTACTGTATACAGGCCACCAGGGCACCATACAGACTTTATTAAAGAGTTTGGTGATTTTACATCCGAGTTAGTTCTGGCTGCAGATAAAGTCTTAATAGTTGGTGATTTTAATATCCATGTTGATAATGAAAAAGATGCATTGGGATCAGCATTTATAGACATTCTGAACTCTATTGGTGTTAGACAACACGTTTCAGGACCTACTCATTGTCGAAATCATACTCTAGATTTAATACTGTCACATGAAATTGATGTTGATGGTGTTGAAATTATTCAGCCAAGTAATGATATCTCATATCATTATTTAGTTCTGTGCAAACTTCATATAGCCAAATTTGTAAATTCTACTTCTTGTTACAAGTATGGAAGAACCATCACTTCTAACACAAAAGACTGCTTTTAAAGTTATCTTCCTGATGTAACCAAATTCCTTAGCATATCCAAAACCTCAGAACAACTTGATGATGTAACAGAAACTATGGACTCTCTCTTTTCTAGCACTTTAAATAAAGTTGCTCCTTTACGCTTAAGGAAGGTTAAGGAAAACAGTTTGACACCATGGTATAATGAGCATACTCGCACCCTAAAGAGAGCAGCCCGAAAAATGGAGCGCAGCTGGAGGAAAACAAAACTAAAGGTATTTCGTATTGCTTGGCGGGAAAGTAACATATCCTACAGAAAAGCATTAAAAACTGCTAGATCCGATTACTTTTCTTCTCTTTTAGAAGAAAACAAACATAACCCCAGGTATTTATTCAATACAGTGGCTAAATTAACGAAAAATAAAGCCTCAACAAGTGTTGACATTTCCCAACACCACAGCAGTAATGACTTTATGAACTACTTTACTTCTAAAATTGATACTATTAGAGATAAAATTGCAACCATTCAGCCGTCAGCTACAGTATCACATCAGACAGTTCACTATAGACCCCCTGAGGAACAGTTCCACTCATTCTCTACTATAGGAGAGGAAGAATTGTATAAACTTGTTAAATCATCTAAACCAACAACATGTATGTTAGACCCTATACCATCTAAGCTCCTAAAAGAGGTGCTTCCAGAAGTCATAGATCCTCTTCTGACTATTATTAATTCCTCATTGTCATTAGGATATGTCCCCAAAACCTTCAAACAGGCTGTTATTAAGCCTCTCATCAAAAAACCTCAACTTGACCCCAAAGAACTAGTTAATTAAAGACCAATCTCGAATCTCCCTTTTCTGTCCAAGATACTAGAAAAGGTGGTATCCTCACAATTATATTCCTTCTTAGAGAAAAATTGTATATGTGAGGATTTCCAGTCAGGATTTAGACCGTATCATAGTACTGCGACTGCTCTCCTTAGAGTTACAAATGATCTGCTCTTATCATCTGATCGTGGGTGTATCTCTCTATTCGTTTTATTGGATCTTAGTGCTGCGTTTGACACAATTGACCACAACATTCTTTTGCATAGACTTGAACACTTTGTTGGCATCAGTGGAAGTGCATTAGCATGGTTTAAATCGTACTTATATGACCGCCATCAGTTCGTAGCAGTGAATGAAGATGTATCCTATCGATCACAAGTGCAGTATGGAGTACCTCAAGGCTCAGTACTAGGGCCGCTACTCTTCATGCTTTATATGTTACCCTTGGGAGATATCATCAGGAAACATGGTGTTAGCTTTCAATGTTATGCTGATGATACTCAGCTCTATATTTCTTCGCAGCCCGGTGAAACACACCAATTTGAAAAACTAATGGATTGCATAGTCGATATAAAAAACTGGATGACGAGTAATTTCTTACTGCTAATTCTGAAAAAACAGAGGTGTTAATTATAGGACCTAAAAACTCAGCTTGTAATAACCTAGAACACTGTCTAAGACTTGATGGTTGCTCTGTCAATTATTCGTCATCAGTTAGGAACCTAGGTGTGCTATTTGATCGCAATCTTTCCTTAGAAAGCCACGTTTCTAGCATTTGTAAAACTGCATTTTTCCATCTCAAAAATATATCTAAATTACGGCCTATGCTCTCAATGTCAAATGCAGAAATGTTAATCCATGCATTTATGACCTCAAGGTTAGATTATTGTTATGCTTTGTTGGGTGGTTGTTCTGCAAGCTTAGTAAACAAACTACAGCTAGTCCAAAATGCAGCAGCAAGAGTTCTTACTGGAACCAGGAAGTATGACCATATTAGCCCGGTCCTGTCAACACTGCACTGGCTCCCTATCAAGCATCGTATAGTTCTCTTACGAGAGCTCTCTCGTACTGCGTCTTAGCTAAGACGCTACGGGAAAAGTCTCTTTTCACGAAATACTGAAGCAAAAAATTATCCTTAATTTTGTATTTTTGTAAAGCGCATTTACAGCAGTACACAGCCATAGGCGAGACAGCTCGTTCGCTCATTGGCTTGTTCTGCGGCAACTGCACAGCCTATCGAGCGCAGGCTGATGCAACATTAGACCAATAAGGGCGCTTTGCGCCCTTCTTGCCACTTCCCGCTGAAACGGGTGTGGCCCAACCTATAAAAGGAGCTCGAAAAGGCTGACTCACCTGATTTTTCATCTCTTCAGCGAAGCTCACGCATCGCTGGATCACGGAGGAAGCAAGCGCCGTCTGAGAAAGCATATCAGCGGGACAAGCCATTCTGAAGCTGCTGGCATCGCCGCCTTCCACTGCCGTTCCTGCTGCGCTGTCCGGCGCCTATATCCTTTGTATCCTTATATATCCAACTGTTCTTTATGTGTGTGTGTGTTCGCCCTGCGACACACACTCGTAAAAGAGCTCGCGTCTTTTTTAAGATGCATTCCTGCGGCTCGTCAGAACCCCACTCAGCGAGGGAGACCGGTACGTCATCTGTGTCTCCTGCCTGGGTGAAGATCATGCAGTGCTCGCGCTCGCTGATGGCGGATGCCCTCACTGCGAGCTGTTGCCATGGTGACTCTGAGGACTCGCCTGGCCTTTTTCTCTGAGCCTGCATTCTCCGCTGCGCTGAGGCGCCGTAAAAGCGTCGCTTCCAGCGGATTCCGGAACAGCTGTTTGTCTCGTTCGGTGGACGTTCCAAGGGAATGTTCCAAGGGAATGTTTCGAGACAGACTCTATCCAGATGGATAGTTGACGCCATAGCGTTAGCTTACGCTTCCAGGGGCCTTCAGTGCCCGTTGGGCATCAGAGCACACTCCACAAGAGGCGTCGCCTCGTCGTGGGCGTGGTCTACTGGGATCTCCTTGCAGGATATATGTATATGCTAAGACGCAGTACTCGTTCGCTCTTCTAGAGAGAACCGAGGTTACGTTTAGTAACCGAGTACGATTTTAAAATATTGCTTATTACTTATAAAGCCCTGAATGGTTTTGCACCTCAGTATTTGGATGAGCTCCTTTTACATTATAATCCTCTACGTCCGCTACGTTCTCAAAACTCAGGCAATTTGATAATACCTAGAATATCAAAATCAACTGCGGGCGGCAGATCCTTTTCCTATTTGGGGCCTAAACTCTGGAATAACCTACCTAACATTGTTCGGGAGGCAGACATACTCTTGCAGTTTCAATCTAGATTAAAGACCCATCTCTTTAACCTGGCATACACATAACGTACTAAGATGCTTTTAATATCCAAATCCGTTAAAGGATTTTTAGGCTGCATTAATTAGGTAAACCGGAACCGGAAACACTTCCCATAACACCCTATGTACTTGCTACATCATTAGAAGAATGGCATCTACGCTAATATTTGTCTGTTTCTCTCTTGTTCCGAGGTCACCGTGGCCACCAGATCCAGTCTGTGTCCAGATCAGAGGGTCACTGCAGTCACCCGGATCCAGTACGTATCCAGACCAGATGGTGGATCAGCACCTAGAAAGGACCTCTACATCCCTGAAAGACAGCGGAGACCAGGACAACTAGAGCCCCAGATACAGATCCCCTGTAAAAACCTTGTCTCAGAGGACCACCAGGACAAGACCACAGGAAACAGATGATTCTTCTGCACAATCTGACTTTGCTGCAGCCTGGAATTGAACTACTGGTTTCGTCTGGTCAGAGGAGAACTGGCCCCCCAACTGAGCCTGGTTTCTCCCAAGGTTTTTTTCTCCATTCTGTCACTGATGGAGTTTCGGTTCCTTGCCGCTGTCGCCTCTGGCTTGCTTAGTTGGGGACACTTCATCTACAGCAATATCGTTGACTTGATTGCAAATAAATGCACAGACACTATTTAACTGAACAGAGATGACATAACTGAATCCAATGATTAACTGCCTTTAACAATCATTTTTGCATTATTGACACTGTTTTCCTAATGAATGTTGTTCAGTTGCTTTGACGCAATGTATTTTGTTTAAAGCGCTATATAAATAAAGGTGACTTTGCCTTTGACGAGTCCCTGGCAAACTGCCGGAGCATTGGTAAGGCCAAACGGAAGAACCAAGTACTCATAGTGTCCCAATCGGGTGTTAAGCTCCGTTTTCCACTCATCCCCCTCCCGAATGCGCACCAAATGGTAGGCATTGCGGAGGTCTAACTTGGTGAAGACCCAAGCTCCCTGCAACAATTCAAAAGCAGAAGACATTAAAGGTAGGGGGTACCTGTTCTTTGTAGTAATGTCATTCAAACCTCTGTAATCAATACAGGGGTGCAGGGAGCCATCCTTCTTCTAAACAAAGATAAACCCCGCACCGGCGGGAGAGGAGGAATGGCGGATGAGCCCAGCCTGAAGTGACTCATGTATATACTTGTCCATGGCCTCTCTTTCAGGACCTGAAAGGGAATATTGGTGACCCTTAGGCAGAGAAGAGCCCGGGAGAAGGTCAATGGCACAGTCCATTGATCCCGCACAGTCGTAAGGGCGATGCAGATTTAGCGAGGTAGCCCGGGCCTTATTAAAGACCACTCGAAGATCATGGTACTCCGCCGGGACACGTGACAAGACTGACTCCAGGTTAAAACTGAATTAATAACCCAGTCAATGTGTGGGTTGTGCTTATGTTACCACGGGTGTCCCAGTATTAGTGGAGCCCTCGGGGAATCGATAATATACAGTTCAATCTGCTCACAATGGTTGCCAGCGATGTGAAGGCTAACACTGGATGTGACATGGGTGATGGTGGTAAGGGGACTGACTGCTAATGACCATGCCGATACGGGACTAGCCAGAGGAATAAGCAGAATGTTCCAACTGTGAGCGGCTGCAGCATTCAGGAAGTTCCCTTCAGCCCATTAATCCACAAGGGTGAGACCAGTGTATGAATTACTCTGAAAGGAGAGTTGAAACGGCAGCAGAGTGCGTGCCACTGGAGTGCTTGAACTGTGAAAAGTGCCCACCAGTACTCTCCGCCTCACTGGTGGGCCCTGGCTTTTAACAGGCACTGAAGGGCGAAGTGGCCTCCCTTGCCACAATATAGACACACCCCCAAAGACAGACGCTCCTGCTTCTGTTGCGGCGTAAGCCGGAGACGACCCAGTTGCATGGATTCCTTCTCCGAGAGCTGAAGGCTGGTTGCACTGGCCGAAAATGGCTCCAGGTGGCGCCAAGGAGTGGGAGTTTGCCGATTTTTGCAGCGGCGGCTGAGACGGCCCTCAACACGGAGTGTGAGATTTATCATGTTATCCAGCTCCCGCGGAAGCTCTATGGTCGCAAGTTCGACGACAATGGCAAAGGCAATTGACAATGGCACTCTCATTCCAGCCACACGCCGCGGCTAATGTCTGCTAGGCCTCTTCATTGGCGTAACGTTGGGGCTGCAGAGAAAACACCAGCGAACACTAGGAGAGAAAGGCTTGACAGGCATTTGGATCGCCATCGTAAACCAGCAGATTGTTGGCATTAGGTTCGGAATCCTGGGACATACCAGTGCGAAGGCGGAAGCCCAGCTTGTCGCCTCTTGCTGAAGGGTCTCCACCCATGTGAGGAGCTCAGTGACTCGAGAATTAAGAGTGTCCACATCCTGCACGGTGGTGTTGAGCTGTCTGACATGCTGACCTAATAAAACTCCCTGCTGTACGAGAGTCGAGCGAAGTGGATCAGATCCCGCTGAATCCATGTTCTGGCCAGACTGTTCTGTCAGGGGAAACAGGCTGGATTGAGTAGCAGATTACACTGAGCTTTTATTAAAGCAAAAGAGACAGAGCAAGTGAATGATTGTTCCACAGTCATCTTGCATGGATGAGGAATGCCATCACCCGAGCGAGAGATGAAGAGGACAGCGGGTCGGACCGCTACACCAAACGACAGCTTGCTCGACAGCCGAGATCAGGGAGATGAGAGCTGGATGACTTCTATGAACACTGCGTTCATGAGACAGGAGGCAAAGAATAACAGCTAAAAGAACTGGAGCCTGATGACAAGACACAACACGACGAGGTGAGTAGACTGACCAACTCGGAGATCGGAGCTTATTGGTACGAGTAACAACAGTCTGACAACGGACAGAGAAACACAGAGAACTATAAAGGGAAGATATTAGAAGAAACAGGGACCAGGTGGCAAACACTCTAGGTAACAAGCGGAGAAACAAGGGGGGCGGGGGAATCAAACAGACACACGCGGCGAGATGTCAAACCATCCAAACACACAACACACACCAAAACACTCAACCACAACCCCAAAAAGCAGGTGATTAGCCCAGAGACCCGACAATATTCCCATAATTCAAATCAAAACAGAATATATCAGCCAGCAACAAACAGATTACATACCAGATTATGCTTCAGGCCAGAGTTCAGAGGTTTTAGAATAATAATTTGACATTATATGAAAGTATAAACATCAAAAATATTTGCTATATTTGACACAAACTGACAGAGATGTAGAAATGGTAAACTAAATATATATATATATATATATATATATATATATATATATATATATATATATACACACACACACACACACACAATCACACATTTTTTTTTTCTGTTGTTTTGTGGTCTCAGAATCCATTCCATCACCTGCTGGGACTCTTACACCTGGATGCTCCGTGAATCTGGATTCATTTTCTGTTCAATGCACCATATTCTCTCAGCATGCTGAACATTAACCTGCACATTGCATTTTCTGTTCTTCTTTTTCATTTGTTATAAATAGCTAGATTAATGTGGAACAGTAGCTGTCCGTGTCCATTTTAAGGCTCACAACTTGTGGTCATTTAAAAAAATCAGATCTCCAGTCGCTGTTTAATTGTCACGCAGCATTTTGTTGAAGGACTCAGTGACACTGTGACTCTGCTGTTCTGGCCTTTATTGTTCATTTGCATATAAACAGAATTCTAAGAGCTATCGATGCATCGGGAGACATGCTGTCCATTGTAATTCATGACCGATTTCCTGAAAACACCATTTCTATTCCTATTCCTCTATTGGATACTCATTGACTTTCATAAAGGCTATGCAATATAGAAGGATCAAAACAGTTGATCCCTCACAAAATGATAACTGTGTGTTGGGGGAAAAAAGACGTGTGAGTGCATGCTGATATGGAACTGAAAAAATGGATGAATGTGTGTGTAGGTGTTTGTGCGCACCCAAAAAATATTTTCGAAAGAATTATTGATTTACTCAGTTGCATTTTAAATGGAAATTAAGTTTTAACATGTCAGCAATCAATCTTTTTTTTCCTTTTTTTTTTTTGCCTATCAGCCTAAAAGGGATTATTTTGTGACAACAGGTTGAATTTTATCTCACTTGTTACACCAAATAAAAAATAAATAAATAAAAAATACATTGTCCTCATGTGCAGCTTGGCATATCCAACATTTTTCTGAGCAACTAGTGAATGTCGTGAAGTGTATTTCTTTATTGCCCTTTCTCTCTCTCATTTTGGATTGATTTAAAATGGACATGATATAATAATAAAAAAAGCTTTACATTTAACCTCAATATTTTACTTTATTTACAAAACAAAACCTTTTCTGATTTTTTATTTCGTTTGTTTTTTTTGTATAATAACTTTTAAATTAATCTTCTAATTATTCAAGCATTGTTTTTAATTCTCAAGACAATAACAAAAAAAAACTTAATATATTAACTTCTGTAAACCTGATCTTAAGATTTTAAAGATGAGATAAAAACATCTAAAACAAATGGATGTAACGGCCCATACAGTATAGTTTTAATTTAATTTTACTGTATTAATATTGTAGTTTTTATTCTTTATCTATTATTGTCGTACCTCTGTATTTTTAAACAAAATGCAGCATTACAAAACAATAAAGAAATAAAACGGTGGGTGTTGCCATAATGACTCGCTACTTCCGTTGTGATATTTTGTACAGAATTAAAAGGGGACAGCCTACAGTATGTCCATCATTATTCAGTAAACCTCCAAACATGTAAAACCACTACACTCATTCAGTTTACTACTTGCAAGAAAATAGCAAGATGACACTGATAAATGAAATCAGACTGCATGTCCTTCAGGGACCTTGATGGGACATTGGTCTGTTTAACAACAAAAAGGTGCTGTTATGCAAGCTTTTAGGGGGCTGAAATATGGAGATTGTTTTCATTAGCACCAACATCATCAACTATAAACTGAAGAAGCTTTTGTGCCTTTATTAAACTGAAAAAGCAAGCCTTTGTTTCACACACATCCTATCGGCAGAGGTAGGAAACTGTCAATAGGTGCCAGCAATGATGAACATTTATTACCGTAATGTGTGATTTATTTCACCAGTAAATTATTCATTACTTGATAGCAAAATTGGCCATTCCATCTGAGTGTAAAACAGAAACCTGAAGATAAGGAAACCTCCAGTATAGCCTTTCTTATATCCATTATGAGACAGATGGCATTTTACTGTTGTAGTACACAACAAAAGCTGCTTGCAGATAAGTAGAGGTTGTCAGTGTGTTTTCACGCAAGAGTAAGATATATCCACCTCATCTACCTCCACTGCATTATTAACAGCCCCACTCATGAGCATGTGTGGCACAGAACTGAAAAGCACTTGACCTGACCCGACTCTGGAAGAGCAACAGGAACCTGACCCGACTCTGGGAGAGCAACAGGGACCTGACTTGACTTGACTTGACCCTGGAGGAGCAAGAGGACCTGACTTGACTCTGGAAGAGCAACGGGGACCTGACTTGACCCTGGAAGAGCAACGGGGACCTGACTTGACCCTGGAAGAGCAACGAGGACCTGACTTGACCCTGGAAGAGCAACGGGGACCTGGCTTGACCCTGGTGGCCATCTTGTGCAATGGCTCAGCTGTTGCAGCCTTTTTCACCGTGGCTATTCCGGCCGCAGCGGCCTCCCCTAGCGGCGCAGACCGCCTGTTGTAAATCAATACATTCTTCAGGTGAAGACGCTAATGCAGGTTTCGCGGCTAAAGTTGTTAAATGACGTCACAACGTAATTCTGTCGGATGACGATGCCATTTAACCACGAAGCCAAGGCATTTTTTCAAGGCAAGCCATCCACAACGAAATGTCTGAAGACATTACATTTGCCTTACCATGCATGTTTAAACCTCACTGAGATGATACAGACATAAGTTGCGTGCAATTATTCTGGCAGGATCTATTTATTTAGGTAAGGCAAGTTCATTTATATAGCACATTTCGTACACAATGGTAATTTAAAGTGCGTGTGTGCTATATTTGTGTGTGTGTGCTGTGCTCACGTCTCATATGAGTAACTTTATGTGCGTAGATAGTTCATATACATGTATGTGTGACTAGTACTTAGTACATATGCAAGCGTGTTTCATATGTGTGCGTGAATGAAGTTTGATTTAAGCCCTAAACGGCGCTGGCCGGGAAGCCGGTCGCGTTCATTCACAACTTGCGCCATGATGTCAGTTTGTAATGATATGCTAAAGCGTTACCTGCGGTGTCAACCCCCCTCCTTCCTGCAACCAATCAACGTGCCCCTCATTTGCATTATTATAATGACCGTCCACGACAGCCAAAATATCGCATCAGATCTCGCGAGACAATAATGCCTACAGAGATAAGGGTCTGAGGAGCTCTGTGTTTATTTTTTTTTCAATTTTCATTTTTAGAAGGGCCTGAAAGACTATAATACAGCAGTAGGTATCCAAGGTAATATGAGGGTATGACTCCTTTAAGACCTATTAGCGGTCAGACCAATTCCTTATCAAAGAAGCTCACCGAACCCTCTACCTATATCTCCCCACTGCCGCAGCAGTGTCTGCTCCCGCAGGAGACTCTATCTATATTTCTCCACTGCCGCAGCAGTGTCTGCTCCCGCAGGAGCCTCTATCTATATTTCTCCACCGCCGCAGCAGTGTC
Organism: Carassius carassius; assembly: GCF_963082965.1. Lineage (NCBI taxonomy): Eukaryota > Metazoa > Chordata > Actinopteri > Cypriniformes > Cyprinidae > Carassius > Carassius carassius. The sequence continues at coordinate 29,002,892 of NC_081766.1, read as the reverse complement.
TGCTCCCGCAGGAGCCTCTATCTATATTTCTCCACCGCCGCAGCAGCGTCTGCTCCTGCAGGAGCCTCTATCTATATTTCTCCACCGCCGCAGCAGCGTCTGCTCCCGCAGGAGCCTCTATCTATATTTCTCCACCGCCGCAGCAGCGTCTGCTCCCGCAGGAGCCTCTATCTATATTTCTCCACCGCCGCAGCAGCGTCTGCTCCCGCAGGAGCCTCTATCTATATTTCTCCACCGCCGCAGCAGCGTCTGCTCCCGCAGGAGCCTCTATCTATATTTCTCCACCGCCGCAGCAGCGTCTGCTCCCGCGGGAGCCTCTATCTATATTTATCCACTGCCGCAACAGCGTCTGCTCCCGCGGGAGCCTCTATCTATATTTATCCACCGCCGCAGCAGCGTTTGTATCTCTTTTCTGTATTTTCCCTACTGCTGTAGCAGTTCTCGCTCCCGCAGGAGCCTTAAATAAAAAAATAAAATAAAATAAAACATTAATAATAATAATAAAATAAATAATAATAAAGAAAAATAAAGAAAAAAAAATAATAATTAATCATACTGTTCCATAGAACAAACTCAACGTAACGCATCTCTAACAACCTAACGCACATGCTAATCATATCAATAGCCTTCAAGGGCCCAAACGTTCCCGACAATAGTTTCTACAAGTCACTGAACAAACTAGTCCTCGTTTTGTATAAACATTTAATTCAAATGTACACCATCTTTAATATTGGACAATTGTTTACAACAGGCATGCTACAGCAATCATAAGTCGTGACCTCAAATGCTGCTATACGTTTCAGCTATTCACCGAAAATAATCTGTTCAGATTTCCCCTAAAGGGTGGCGCAAAAAAAAAAAAGAAAAGCTGCTCATGAACCCTTTTGAAGCCCCGCCTTCTCATTTTCTCATTAGCCCACTGGAGTGGTTAATCTGAAAATTCTAAACCAAGAATTTGAAAACTCTTAATCAATCCGTCAACTCAATATAATTTGCAGTTTAAAAGCATAATCACCTCGATGGCTCTTGATGAATTCTCTCTCACAACCGTAGAACAATGATCACGCAATCAATATGGAGAGAGAAGAAGAAGAAGAAAAAATTTTTTTTTTATAATAATTCTTAAGCTCTCGGCTGGGAAAGGATGACATCACCTCTGCTTTAAGCTATGCCCATGCATCCAGATTCATGGCACTTATTCGAGGTACACTGACAGGACAGGGAATTTCATTTCGTCGTACGCTTAACTTCGAATGCAAGCCGATCAAAGATTTTCCGACATTATCAGAAGCAGCGTATTGGATTTGCTAAACCACTATGCAAGTAACCCTCATAGCATCCCCTTTAGACAACTCAAATTGCTCTGAGTATTGAACTCTCCGCCAGGTGCTGTAAGCGCCCCCAGTAAAAAATAAATAAATAAATAAAACTAACAATAATAATAATTAAAAAAAAAAAAATATATATATATATATATATATATATATATATATATTTAAAATAATAATAATAATTACCGGCAAGGCTCACCCATCCAATACAGTGACAATTGAATTCCCGTCAGATTGCCTCCCGGTTGAGCAAACCTTGCCTTTTCCGACAAACTACCGGAGCAGTTACACGTCTGATGCTGCGAGTATTTAAATCCCGTCAGATACCGCAAGAGCTGTCCCGGTCGAGTGGATGTTTCCCTCCAACTAACGGCATTGCTTACACGTCCGTGCGCGAATATTGAACTCTCGTCACATTGATCTCCCACCGAATGCAAATAACCTCCCGGCTAGACTAACTTACCTTTTCCATTCCTCGGCCAGCGAGGCTTACCCATTCGATGCGTGTGCTCCCATCAGATGCCGGCGAGAGCCTTCTTGCCAAACTACCTTTCCTTTCTCCTTACAGCCGCAAGCTGTCATTTCCACCATGCACTATCCAGATCCCGCAGGAGGCCGGCGAAAACCTCCTTTTCCATTTCTCCGGCCTGCGATACTGACCCAGCCGATACAGCAAGCACGAAGTCCCTGTTGGATGCTGGTGAGAGCCTCCTGACCACACAACTTTACCTTTCCGTCTTTCATCCGGAGAGGCTTACCCGTTCAATGCCGTGAGTACAAGCTCACGTCGGACGTCGGTGAGAGTCTCCCGGCTAGACAAACTTACCTTTTCCTTTTCTACGGTCAGAGAGGCTTACCCGTTCGATTGCGTGTGCTCCCGTTGAACGTCGGCGAGAGCCTCCTGGCCAGACAACCTTATTTTCCAATCTATGGTCAGAGAGACTTACCCGTTCGATCGTGTTTGCTCCCATAGGACGTCTGCGAGAGTCTCCCGGCCACATGACTTTACCTTTCCATTTGACGATAGGCGAGGCTTAACCGTCCGACGCCTATCTCAATCTCCCGTCAAATACTGTCAAAAAAATAAAATAAAATAAAAATACCTCCCACTACCCTCACATTATTTCCCCCCGCCTGGCGAGGCTTACCCGTTCAATGTTCTAAGTTGATACCCCATCGAATGCAGCGAGAGCCTCCCAGCACGGGTTTTCTTTTCCTCTCCCCGTTTGATGAGGCTTAGCCGTCTGATGCGTGTGCTCCCGTCAGACGTCAGCGAGAGTTCTCCCGGTCAGGTTCCATACTTGCTGGCCGCAAGCGAGTCTCATCCATGTGATGTCGTGAGTATCGACCTCCCCTCGGATGTCGCAAGAGTCTCCTTGTCAGTCAGCCCAAAAACCTTTTTTGGGCTGTCCATCATCCTGAGTCTTAATCTCCAGTCAGAGGCTTCATGGGCTCTCTCGGTCAGCCATTTGCCATTCGGCCTCTGAATAGCAGGGGCTTATCAGCCAGTAGGGCCCGTACGCCGACACCGTGACCTATTCCAGTCTAGGCAACTCGGGCCCTCCCGGTCGGGCTATACAACCACGCCGCTCCTCCTCATCGGCCGGTAGGACTCACCGCTCCAACGCTGTGAGCCCCCATTGAGCATCGGCTCGAGCCCTACTGACCAGGTGCCTCTAACCACATAGTCCAGTACCTGTAGCCGGTAGGGCCTACCTTCCCAATGCTTAAGTCGCTCCCATTGGAGTACGTAGGCTCTTCCGGCCCGCCAACGAGATGACTTCTCAGAAAATAAAATCAGCCCCCGCCAGTACTCAATGCTATTTTGGGGGCGTCCTTAATCTGGCGGCTGTCCTCTTGTCCATTTGCTTTTTGGGGGGTACTTTAGGTTCGGGCCATTCCCGAGCTCGGAGCCCTTCCCCGGACAGCATGCCAAATACGCATACCATACCTCAGCTAATTATATGAAGCGTGAACTCGTGAAATGATGTTCTCGTTAACAAGGTTCGGGAAGAGCGCGTCAGATACTTAGCCTAATCAACACAGGTGGACCACAATCTAGTAATCAATCCCACAGTATAAATATCACTGACTTACCTCTATCCATTGACGGTTAATCAGCATCCCTCCACCACTCCATCTCCTCACTTCGAGTTCACTTTATAATTAAACGGGGAAGGGGGGGTACTCTAGGTTCGGGCCATTCCCGAGCTCGGAGCCCTTCCCCGGACAGCACGCCAGATACGCATACCATACCTCAGCTAATTATATGTAAGCGTGAACTCATGAAATGATGTTCTCGTTAACAAGGTTCAGGAGGAGCGCATCAGATACTTAGCCTAATCAACACAGGTGGACCACAATCTAGTAATCAATCCCACAGTATAAATATCACTGACTTACCTCTATCCATTGACGGTTAATCAGCGTCCCTCAACCACCACATCTCCTCACTTCGAGTTCATTTTATAATTAGACGGGGAAGGGGGGGTACTCTAGGTTCGGGGCATTCCCGAGCTCGGAGCCCTTCCCCGGACAGCACGCCAGATACGCATACCATACCTCAGCTAATTATATGTAAGCGTGAACTCGTGAATTAAACGACGTGGCGCCGGACAGAAGCTAGCAAACACACTTGCGCTACGCCTTGCGTCGCATTGCGCCGGGTGTATTATAGGGCCCCTTATGCTTTCATGGTAACAAAGTTGTTGCGTTTGATATTTACATAGAACTTATCACAGAAAAGTTTTTTTTTTTTTTGTAGTCTTAATTACAGGAGGTAATTCTGACTTTGCTACAACAATCTGGAGCTTTTGATTCAGCTACTGTAAATATGTTTTGTCATTAGTTTAAGTATTTGCTATTGAATGTTCAAATGCTGAGTTTTGCACATCGCGGGAGAGAGAGACAGGGTCACACAGTGGAGTCAGCTGCTTTAACCGTCCGTGGCTTGTGTAATGCAAACTTAATGAGCTTCATCACTTTGTCTGTTACACCACTCTGTTCCCCTTTTGTGCTTGAACTGATGGAAAACTATGGACATTATTAACTATCTTTACATTTATTTTGAAGTGTACAGTACAGCAAATCACAATACGGGTCAGTTAGCCAATCAGAGCAGACTGCGCTTGTCAGAAGTAGGGACTTAGACATAGAGGACCTACAATAATGAAAAATAATTTGTTTTTTTTTACATTAGAACATATCAACATATTTTGTTACACCAAATTCACAAATAATTATCTTTAAAAAAGGACAGCCGGACACAAGTCCTGGTGAGGATGTGGAAGTTTCTACCTCCCTGGCACGCAATCAACAGGTAGGGTTGCCAACCATTCCATATAAAAATGAATCATCCCGTATTTAAGGCATTAAAGAAGCGTTACTCAATTCACATGACTTCACTGTACACGTTTTCATTTCTGCAAATCAGTTTGGGTGAATGCAAACAATGTTATTATTGATCATGAGCACAAGACCCAGCTAGGCAAGAAAACATACAATCGACCTGAGGGAAGAAGTCTTTCACTATTGTTATAACATTTTAAAAATGTTTTATACATTTTAACTTCTAGAGTGTTCTTTAACTTAGACCTCATTTTTGAAAAACTAATTCAAGCACCAAAAGCATCCCACTGTCTCTAAGTTCTCTTTAATTAAAAATTTACATTCATTCATTCATAGGCTGTATGGTTAACCCTTAAAGGTACAGGTTGTAGGACCTGCCACTAGAGGGCGCACTACCAAAACAATAACAATCGAGTGGTTTGATGACACCAAGAAGGAGCATGGAATGATGGGATTTGTTGTCTTCTAACACAATAATACTCACAATACTCGCAAACGCGAGTTCAACGATTTGCGCAAGTAGATTACATATAAAGTCAATGCAAAGACGCCATCAGACTATGGATCAAGTTTAAGTCACGCGGGTCTAGAGACGCTATGCCCAGCGTTTGGCGTGTATGCCCCATAATACCAATCTTGTTGATCGTTATAATACCATACATTTTCTGTAAAGATACGAATCAAAACAACTCACCTGTTGAATAAAACACAAGCGAGATCGGCATCTCTTTCTAGTTGAAGTTTGTCGCGAAGCTCTCTCCATCTAGAAAATGCAACACCGATATTGATCCTCGCTCTTTCTCTCCTCTTGTCCCAAACTCTTCTTGGGTCTTTTGGTTGGCCCGTACGCTTACGTTTACGGTAGATGTCTTTGTCGACAGAACAAGCCGCAGACGGTAAACAGTAATTATGTTCCATAAATAAGTAACACAGTCCACATAAAACGTGCAAGAAGAAGTAAATAAGGAACAGCTTGAAGCAAGCTAGTGGTTTGCTGGACGCTAGACACTACTTCTGCATTTGTCCACGACACTGTTGTCATGTTGTTTCTACGTCAGTAAAGGCGGTAACAAAGGGTAACTAACATCATTGACAGGCGACTGCACTGCCCCGTGTCACTGTTTAGAATGGGAATTTTCTCATGATTTACAAGTAGTTGAAAACATTAGAGATATTGTTAATAATCAGCTGGACAAAATATATAACACTAGCCTAGTGGTTTTTGGATATTCTGCAAATATCTTACAAATTGTACCTTTAATCAGTGTTCAAAAAAGATAACGATAGACCCCAAACTTTTAATGATCGATTGCATAAGGAAATATAATTTTTTTTTTATGTGGAAAACTATATATCATTTTGTTTTTATTTACTTCTCAACTATACATTTATGCTGTGTTTTTGTGGAAATTTGGAAGTTTTTAACCTATTTACTGTACAATTACTTAACTAGGCCATAAATTGGCTCATGAAAAATTATTTTTTAAAGAAAAAAATCACTTAAATGTCGATCTTAATTAAACTTTAATTGTTTTTGGACATTGCTCTATGTGTTAGGGATAGAATACTGACATTGGCTGGTTTGTGGAATTATTTAGAATAATTTAGAAATTATAATTAAAGAAAGAAAGTGCAATGACCACATATATGCAACAAAGGTCCATAGGGACTCATTTCATTTTCACTTAATTTTTCTTGATGATTCAACTTCTCCCCACAACTTTATGTGAATTACAACTTTATGTTACTTTTGTGAATACAGATTTAAACATTCTGAAATACATTAAAAAAATCTGTATTTTTGTCAAATTTAGAATTTGTTGTTGTCTGATATATTTTGAATGATCTGCTTTTGCAAATTATTATACATACATTTAAACATACCCTTTCCCTCTCTTTCTCTGTGTGTGTGTGTGTGTGTGTGTGAGTGAGTGAGGGAACATGCTTGTTCCATGTTGCATTTGTGATTTATGCCAGTTTAGTTGATTTTATTTGCCAATTTCTATAAAAATGCTCTCTGTTGCAGTCACATACGCGCATGTGTGTGTGTGTGTGTGTGTGTGTGTGTGTGTGTGTGTGTGTTTGTGTGTGTGTGATAGAAAGTTCATTCCACTATTTATTTATGCTACAGGACCAGACCTTGATTTAAATGTAATTTCTTCTAGATTTATGCTCGTTTTGTTGATTTCTGATTTGCTGACTTCTGTAAAAATGCTTTTTGTTGCAATCACATACATTTGTGTGTTTGTGTGTGTATGTATGAGATAGAAAGTTTGTTCTATTTTGTGTTTATACTCTAGGACCAGACCTTGATTTAAATGTAATTTTGTTTTAGATTTATGCCAGTTTTGTTTATTTTATTCGCCAATTTCTGTAAAAATGCTCTCTGTTGGGGTCACACGTGTGTGTTTGTGTGTGTGTGTATGAAATGGAAAGTTCGTTACACGTTTTATTCATGCTCCAGGATCAGACCTTGGTTTATATGTAGAAATGTTCAGATTTATAATGGATTTACTTTTATTTTTTTTACAAACAAAATTAAAATAATTATTTTTTCCACATTTTCAATGTGGGGTCATTTGGACCCCAAACACTTTAAAAGGTACCCTTATAACCACCAAATCAAACGCATTTTTTTTCTTTGTGCATGTTTAGATAGATTATTTAGGAAAAGTCAAGGAGTTTCATGCCTTTGAGATGAAGGTAAAACTTTAAAAAAATGAAGGAAATGTCTAGTGGGGTCCCGTGGTACCCCAAACACTGATTAAGGGTTAAAGGCAGTGATAATGTTGTTGGTGATCCTGAATGTAATGTTTAGTTTAATTTTATATAGTTTTATGGTTATGTGGCGAGCCTGAGTACAGTTTTAAACATCAGCCCAGTCTATTCTATATCGTTAGTGATATGCAAAGTCAGTTTTTTTTATTTGTTTGTTTGTTTTTTGCACATTAATCTTACAATAAATGTGGCACACCCAGTTTTTCTGATGCACTCCCAGAGTCTATTTTTTGGCTACGCTAGTGATATATATTGTTTAAATTTATAAATGTGCGTATGTTTATTTATGACTTACGAACTGGTCAGCAAAGATCTACAAAGATTTACTAAGTGAAGATCAAGATGGTGTCGCGAATGGCAGCCACGGTGCTGAGCTCCACAATTCTTGTTTTTTTCTGTGTTTAGTCATTCTTCTTCTATGTTTTACCAGATGCAAAGTAATTAACATTAAGCAACATATCCCAGACAATATTTTTCCAGTTTTTGATTATTCAGACATTTTGTTAGTGAAACACTTGTGAATTAAATTAAATTATATTCCAGTTTTAAATGTGCTTCTGATTACAGATAGCCTGGGATTAGACAAGATCTGTATTTTCCATTTGACAGGCCGCTAATAAATTCACTCATCCTTTGTTCATATTGGTCATCTCTCGCTCTTTATATTGATATAGATGATGAGTCCACAGAGCCCCTGACCCGCTCTGCTAATTTAATGGACAGCTGTGTGTGGGTGGCTGGTTTGTGGAGATGGACCCAAAGCTTGTTGGTTGACTGGCAGTGCAGGTCTCAGTTTGAATACTTATACATATTTAATATTGCTCAGATCCATGCCGTGGGCATGTCTACAATGGACAGTGAACGGAGGCCTGGCTGCTTTGTGTTGGCACAATGCGATTAATAAATAAACACCAAGCAACTTTTCCTCTCTCTCATTCTTCACATTTTTCTTTACTCCGTGGTTATGTGGACAGCATATTATGAGACTTTTTGAGTGCTCAGAGCAAAAAGGGGGGGGGGGGGGGGGGGGGCATTTCTTGACTGATGGGAGCTTACAGCAGAGCTGGAATGAGGGTATTACAAACACTTAAAAGGTTAGTTCACTCAAAAATGAAAATTGTGTCATTAATGACTCACCCTCATGTCGTTCCAAACCCATAAGATCTCCGTTCATCTTCAGAGTTTAAGATATTTTAGATTTAGTCCGAGAGCTTTCTGTCCCTCGATTGAAAATGTATGTACGGTATACTGTCCATGTCCAGAAAAGTAAAAAAAAAACATAATCAAAGTAGTCCATGTGACATCAGAGGGTCAGTTAGAATTTGTTAAAGCATCGAAAATAACAAAAATTACGACTTTATTCAGCATTGTCTTCTCTTCCGGGTCTGTTGTGAGCGCGACTGCTGTGACTGCTGACGTATGACACTGCTGACGTGTTATGTTTGGGCGCACCAGAAAACACGTCAGCAGCGTCATACGTCAGCAGTCAAAGCAGATTAAGAAAGATTAAGTGGATATTTGAATTAAATGAATTAAACAAAACATTGAAACTCTAAGAGGATATTAAGGCAGATGCGGCAGTTACATTATCACCAACATTAAAACACATTATTAACTTAATGTTATGAAAACCCAAAAAAGATTAACAGGATTATATTAGTAGTCTACCTAAAAGTGATGCACTGGCCTCATTTTGGGATTTTTTATTTTCCTTATCTCGGCGCTGGACTACTGTTGTCTTTTTTTCCCATGAAAAGTTGTCCATCAGTTATGATAATTTGCAGTCAGCCGACAGCAGCAAACATGAGATGAGAGTGAGCACAGGCGCGGATGCAGGAATGGAGCGTCACGTGTGCTTCGACTGTCTACTGTCTTCACTGTGAAACGCATTTTTTATAATTATGTTTACATGTTTATTTACGTATACATTAATATACATATAAACCAAAGGTTTTTTTGGGTTTTTTTTTTTTGAGCAACTGGGATGGTGCCCCCCTGAGAGTTGGTGCCCTACTGCATACTCTATTTGGGACCGGCGGTACTGGACATAGACATAAATACCTATGTCTATGGTACTAGATATGTCGGGTGTCGCAGTATATTCATTCAATGGTGCCAGAACTTCAGCTGATAAAATGTGCGCTGCAGCATAATACAACGATATAGCAGATCATAGAGACATTTTTATCATCCACAATCAAAAATATCCATATTCCACCCCCCTCCACTGAAGAAATTGCAGACCGAAGGCAGACCGGACCACAAGGGCACTTTAGCGTCGGACCTCAAAGGGGCAGGGGCTCAAGACCCCCGCACCCCTTGTTCACGCCACTGAACAACACTGCCACCCCTCAAAACATTAAGGTTAAAATACTTCCACACTGCTGACATGGCTATTCTGTAAGTTAGCTAACTCTCATACTCATGCGACTATAATTGGCTACTACTGTTATCACGTGAGAGGCTCCGCGCTAAACTGGATGTCGCAGCAAAGGAGATGCTAGATTTTCCCATGGTTTGTGTTGGATAGGTAACACATCATATTTTTTTCTTCCCTCCAATCTCCGATGTAACGTTCTGGGCCAGTATCTGCACGATACCGATGACGTAGAACGGATCGGGACATCCCTATATTTAACGTCAACAACAGTCCTATATTGTTATGTGTACATTGTACATTGTACAAATGAATGTGGTTCAAACAACAGAGGTGCAGTAATGTTACTATAGATTCAGTAAACAGTAATGACTACTTGGTTAGTTTCTCTATGTTTGGGGACTCTGTTAGAATGCCCAGTGAGGCTGAAAACATGGGTCTTCTCAACCTGATGTAAACACACTAACTAGCGGAAGTGTTTGTGGGCAGGTCAGGGTGTTCGTATTTTGTGGGCAGGCAGTGACATATATAGGTAACAGGCAGAAGATTCGAAAATATGACGACACATGGGAAAGTCATGTAACATGCTCATGAACCTATTAGCACTTGAGTAGAGCTCCGTACATCTGGCCCCTTTTTGCTGATTTTTTTTTATTTTAAATTTTTATTCATTAATAATATTTTCCCAGATGGCATACAATCGGAAACAGCAGGAGTTGTCTCCATCGGCTTCTCTGATTAAAAAGAACACCTCTTCATCGGTCGACATTTTATTCCATAATGTTACAATTTTGATGCTGTTTCATGTCAGATGATCGTGTTAGATTACATGTGTAAGTATCTGGTGTTTCTTTTTCTTCTTCACTTGTGTTTTTTTTGGAAATTCTGTGCAGAAGATGGGTACTAGCGCCCTCTACCCTATATTAATGAAAACACAGATTCTAGGAGTATAGCTCAAATATATTTAGGGAAAGTCATGTGACATGCTCATGAACCTAGTAGCACTTGAGTAGAGCTCCATACATCTGGCCCCTTTTTGCTGATTTTTTTTATTTTTTTAGTTTTATTCATTAATAATATTTTCCCAGATGGCATTCAATCAGAAACAGCAGCAGTAACAGCAGGAGTTGTCTCCATCGGCTTCTCTGATTAAAAAGAAATCCAAGCCACCAACCATGGGAAATATAGTGGACAAGATGCTGACATTGTTGCACACTTTGAGAACATTCTAAGAACTGAGTTGACGGCGATGCAGAAAGAGTTCGCTTCGCACATGTCAGTTGTTTAGTCGCTATGCGCTAAACTGGATCGTCTTACAGGGGAGATGAGAGAACAAAAGAAAGTTGCTGCAGATCACGAAAGGTGAGTAACCGCACACAAGCAACAGGTAATGGACTTAGAGGATCGCAATAGGCTCAGTAATCGGCGTCTGGTTGGATTGCCTGAATGTTCCAAAAAGAACGACCCTATGGGCTTTTTGAAAAGAAGGGCAAAGAGATTGAAGTGGATCAAGCGCATCGCATGTACAGAAGGCTCTCCTCAGATCGCGCTAAACCACTGGTTTTCCTCTTTAAACTGTTGCGGTACATGGACAGGGAGCTCATTCTGTGGGCTGCCAGACTTCTTGCCCCTGAGAAAACATCCAATGGAGCAACACTGTCTTTCTTTCCAGATTTTTCTCCAGTCACGACAAAAAGAAAAAAGTAGTACACAACTAGTTTACCTCTACGTTTGTAGATTGTATTATACTAAAAATTATACTAAAAGTGAACTTATAGGTATACTGATAGTTTAACAATTAAATACTTAATTCACTTTGAAGTATACTCTCAGTAAACTGCTAGTTTAGTAGTTTTATGCTGCAGGTATACTCATATGTTTTCTTTAAATCTTTTATCTGTTCTTTAATCTTTTCTTTACATCATACTTTATGTATACTACTATATCCCTATTTAGGTTTGAATTTGTATATATTTTGTTGTATGAATATCTGAACATACAAAACATCCAAAGAAAGAACAGGGGGGTATTCCAGAAAGCAGGTTATGTGACAGAGTAAGTAAATGGATACCCTCAACTTTCGGTTCCAAAAACGGAGGTAACTTTCAGGTTATGTTAGTTGTCATAGCAACTCACTCTATGAACATAACCTGCTCCAGAGCAGGTTATGTTCCAGGATTAGTTCACTTCAGCGAGCCTTCAGTGGGCTTGACAGATACCACACAACATTATATAATATTAGAATATGTAATATAGCCTATATATATATATATATATATATATATATATATATATATATATATATATATATATATATATGTGTGTGTATGTTAATGAGGAAGCGCTAATATAAGTAATAAATAAGGTAATATATTATTCTAATATGATTATTTCTTTTATTGGCATATATAAGAGTTATCTGTAAATTATGTATTAAGAGGTATGTATAAATTATAAAACACTATGACAAGGTAATGTTTAACTTATATATATTTATATATTTTATTTATTATATGTTATATCTCACTGCATGGAGTGGCATTTTTCTATAATGTCTAAATTCTAAATCAAAATACATATCTGATATGACTTAATGTATAATTAGCATAAAACAAACAATATTATTCACATTCTCAAGTATTAAAGATTAAATGGAAAAAAATAAAAATGATTGCACAGCCATCAATTAGGTGGCGATATGCTCTAAGCATGTAAACAACTAATTAACAAAAGAAGAAGAAAGAAACAGCATGGCGTGCTTTTTCTTAGCGTCCGTTTCTATAGTGACTCGTCGATTCGTCGCTCTGTTGAGAATGTCTTGAGTCTTAACCAGGAACATTGTGTCTGTAAACATTTTATTCTAGCTTCATGCATTCATTTTTTAAACACTTTAATGTTGGTAAGTTTCATCAATAATAAGGAAATAACATTTTGAACAAAAAGCTGAAAAAAGACTATGAATTGGATTCAGAATAATAATCAAATCGTAGATGGTGTTGATCAACACCCCAAAGCTTGACTGTAATTATTACCTCTTCATCGGTCGACATTTTATGTCAGGGATCTGGCAAGCTCGGTCTCCACCAATCACCAACGCTCACAGTCACCTGATTATTCATCCCGCATCACAGAACCAATCAAGGACACCATAAAAGCACTCACTGGTACCTGTAGTCTCCTGTGATTACCCCAAGCTGGTATTGTCTTTGGCTTATAAGAAGGAAGAGAACACTAGTGAGCGATCAATGACTGTGGCTTTGACCTCTATATTCCGAACAAACTCACCTGTATGGTTTCACGTGAATACCGTACAGCCTGCACTAGAAGAACGGAGCTTCACCATGCACTAAGGAACTGAAAACACACTGAGCACTTGAATCTTTATTAAATAAGCACAGTTCTGAATTCACCTTACATCAGTGTCCTGAGTCCTACCTGACATTTTATTCCATAATGTTACAATTTTGATGCCGTTTCACGTCAGATGATTGTGTTTTAAGTATATTTCTGAGAAATGCATGAAGCCCATTTCTGAAAAGTACATAAAAGTAAACTAAAAGTATACTTTCTTTTTTTTGTTGTTTAAAAGTATACTATAGCACACTTGAATAAACTACTTTTTTCGTAAGGGTAGAGATAATCAATGTTGTTTCTCAGAAAATACACTCAGCAAAATTATGGCAGTTAGGTCTGAACTCATTACTGAGATCCAGGGCAGAATTCCAGATTCAAAGATTCAGCCAGAATTACTATCTTCAAGGGAGTAGACTGAGCGATGTTTGAGCTCTAAGAATGAAAGGTTTGATAATATTTCAGCAGCGAAATCCCCATCTGGACTCACTATGACAGACCTAAAAGACATTAATATCGCCTTCCACTCTTTTTACTCTAACCTTTATACTACTTCTGCTGATGGGGACCCTGACCCGTTTGCATCTTTTCAGTCCAACCTTGATTTACCAAGGCTGTCAGATTCGGATTACCTGGCTGAAACGATCACTCTACAGGAGCTGGAGTCAGCAATCCGATCTATGAACAAGGGGAAATCCCCAGTCATAGATGGTATTCCAATGGAATTGTATACTACTTTTTGGTCGGATTTAGGCCCCCTCATGTTAGATATGATACATTTCTCAGTTACTCAAGGCTCATTTAATCCATCTATCAATTTAGCTGTTATTTCTCTCCTGTTAAAAAAAGATAAAGATCCAACTTCCTGTTCTAGCTACCAGCTACTCTCTTTAATAGGGACTGATGTTAAATTATATCCTAAAGTGCTATCTCATCATCTAGAGAAATTTATGCATAGGCTAGTTCATCATGACCAAACAGGATTTATTAAATCTCGCTCAGCTTCAGATAACTTAACCAGGTTATATCATATTATTAATTCAACGAATATGTCGTCCTCTCCTTGCGCAGTATTATCTCTAGATGCGATGAAAGCTATCATTCAGCTAGAATGAAACTATGTATGGGCAGTTCTACAGCATTTGGGTTTAGAATCAAGTTTCATAAACATGATAAAAGTTCTGTATGCCAATCCAGCAGACACTGTTCTCACAGGTTCTGTTTGCTCTAACCCATTTTTCATACATCAAGTGTGTAACACACTGAATTTCTTTTCTTCCATGGTTCCTCTTTCTCCCCTGGTTGGCTACTGGAACAAACTTGATGCATGTGTTTCACGGTATATATGGGATGGGCAGTGCTCGAATTGAGGGGGGGCTGGGGGGATCCGGGACCCCCCATAAGGTATTAGGGACCCCCCATAAGAAGTAAAAAATAGAATTAGGGGGGTCCCTCGGATATTTTTATTTTAGTAAAAATAATAATGACAAATCAAAATAAATGCATGCAAAGGATACAGTAAATATCGTGAATTGATTATTTACAATAATTTATTTTAAGTGTGTTTATAGGCTAGTTGTCATGTCTCTTTAAAATGTAAACGTCCCGCCTAAAGAGCGCTGTGCGCGCGCATGACATCGTCGACAGGACTGTTTGTTTGGCGCCGCTCCGGTGAAGCTAATTTAAGCTTTTAAAATATGGAGAAAAATAAACCTCCACTCACTCGCAGTCGGGAAGAGAAAGCTTCTTACTGACTTTTTTGAGGGGTAATTGTCTCTCGCTATATATCTTTCTACTTTATATCTAACAGTTATCCACTCCATGTCGGGGCTTTTATATTCCTAGCATATATTGGAAACATTTAGGCTTACGTTACTATTTTTTTCATAATTAACAGTCCTGGTTCTACAGGAGTGCTAGTGCTAGAGATCTCGATGAAGATGGATAACAGATTTTTAGTAATTATAAAGGGAGCGCTCGTTGTGCGCTTTCTATGCTTTCTAATATCCATTCAGAATTTGTATTTATTTGTATATGACTTGTTTTTCATGCTGCTAGGACCAAAGGCTGTATAAACACGGCAAAGTTTTGGGAATTACATACGCATTTATGCGGGATTCACTCTTGAAATAGCAATGATTTATTTTGATTGCCATAGTATTGTTTGTTTATGAATAAAGCAGCCTTTTTCACTGAAATGGTTGAATAGTCTGCTGACTCACTCACTTATGACAGTGTTTTATCGCCACCTACTGGACGTAACTATTTAAAAATCGTATGTGCTGAAATAGTTGAAAAATCCCAACCAACACACAGGCTGACAGCATGTTTTGCCACAATTTATAATAAACAAGTTTCATGCATTTAATCAAGTCTTTTGGAACAAACATTATCACATTGTCACATCAATCATCCAGTTGTTTTTAGGGTAAATACTACATTGTTAAATAAAGCTAGAACCATTCTGTTGGATGTACACTATTCAAAAGTTCAAGAGTCTCTTCTGTTCACTAAGCCTGCATTGATTTGATCCAAAATACAGTAAAAACAGTAATATTGTGAAATATTATTACAATGTAAAATAATAATACAATAAAATATAATTTATTTCTGTGATCAAAGCTGAATTTTCACCATCGTTACTCCAAGTGTTCATCACATGATCCTTCAGAAATCTTTCTAATATGATGATTTGATGCTCAACAAACATTTATGATTAATATCAATGTTGAAAACCGTTATTTACAGTATTTTTTTAAAAAATTTAGTTTGATGAATAGAAAGTTTATCTGAAATATAAACTTTTGTAGCATTATACACTACCATTCAAAAGCTTGTGGTTAGAATTTATAAAAAAATGTTGGGAAAGAAATTAATACTTTTATTCAGTAGGTTGCATTTAATTGATCAAAAGTGACAGTAAAGACATGTATAATGTAACAGAAGATTCTGTTTCAAATAAATGCTGTTCTTTTGAACTTTCATTTCATCAAAAAATCCTGAAAAATAAAATGACTGACTGCTCTCTTTTCACTGCTTTCGGAGACATTATGAAATAATTATCCCTGTGCCACTGTTGAATCTGACAGTGATACCATCCAGTGAGACTGGAAGCCATCTGATTATTTTCTACTGTTTTTGAGACATTTCAATGTATTTTGAAGTCACTTGCTTTTACGGGTGTTCAAGTGCCTTAAATGTAGTGCCCTGGTATATTTGCCATAGCTGCCCTTTTGAGTCTGCTGCTTTGTCACCCTCTAAATCCATATTACTCAAGTAAGTAATTTAAAAGAAGATAGATGTGTATAAAGTGTATATTGCGAGACTAACCAACCCCCCGCCCAAAAAAACTTGGGGACCCCCCATAAGACTTGACTCAATTCGAGCACTGGGGATGGGAAACATACTCGTATTAAACTGACTACCTTACATCGATGTAGATTACATGGAGGTCTTTTTTCCCTATTTTACACTCTACACTCAAGCCTTTTCCCTCCGCCCTTTATTAGTTTGGTTCGATCCTGATGCTTCTGTGTCTTGGAGAGCAATTGAGGCAATTGTTTATCTGTATAAATTTAAGTATCTTTTTTTTCAGGGATTCCGTTTAGATGGTGTAAATCTCGGTTTGGTCCCATTGTAATCCACCTACTTTCCACATGGAGGCATTTTGTCAGGCAATACCCCATTCATTGTCCTCAATGGACTCATAATAAATTAATGCGCTGGTAGATATTTATGATGATATTCGTTTAAAATCATTTCAGAATCCAAAATCTCAATATAATCTGCAGGCACCTCCTTTTTTATGTATTTGTGCATTAGATCTGGCATTTGGGGTGCCTTTGAACTCTCAACTGCCTATTCATTCTCTGCACACACCCTTCCCTCATTGGAATGTCTCTTCTCTTCTTCAGTTATTTATCTCTTCTTGAGCATTGAGTAATTTTTTTATGAATGACTTTTGGGACCTCACCTTGTCCATCCAACAAAGATTTTTACTGTTAGCTGCTCTCTCGGCAGCAAAGAAATTGCTATTGTTACTGTGGTCATTTCCTCAGGTAAAAATGTTTTAAAATGTGGTGGTCTAAAATATCTACATTGCTTCCATTTTTGGCAGATACGGATACCTCTCTGGTGCTCAGTAACGTGCGGTGAAATCTTGTCATGGGTAGGCTGTGACCTATCAATGTGTGGAATATATGTTCATATATTCATTCAGTTAATTTAGCAACCCAAGTTCATATCAGGCATCATCAGATCGCTGCCTGCATTCAGCAAAGTCAGTCATGTGAGGCTAATGCACAATCAAATATAATAATCAAATTAATGGACACATCTATCTTATGACTTATACAACAAACAAATGTTTTGTGCGGGACACAGAGAAGGAGGCGGCGCGGCAGCCTAGTCACTCCATCAAAATGCGCAAACGCGCACAGACAGCCACGGCGCACACACACACACACACACTTTTGGTCTGGTGACGGCGCACCAGGCTACAGTCAGAAAACATTGCGTCAGCAGTACAGCTTTAAAGTACAAAAACAGCTTATTCGCTCCTACAAACTGCTAGGCGCACACACCGACACGCAAGTATACTAGATGCTAGTATTCGGGAAGCGCGCGGATTGAGTGAGAGCGAGTAGATCACGTGACATGAAGCAAGCTCGGTCTCTGCCTCAATGTTGATAATTCAAGACAGCATGAGAACTGACTGCGCATGCGCAAATCTACATAAACTACGTTCTATGGACCAAAGAGGCACCGCTCACCTCTGCCTCAATGGCCATGGCTTTTGAATTTCCTGCATGAAACAACGGATTTTAGGAGCAAACAATGGCAAAATGAGTATATTATGTGTATTCCTGAAAATTTTTGTTACAAAAAATAATATTTGGAATAAAATTAATGCAATTAATAATGTGGTGAATTAATAAAGCTCTTGGAATTAATAAATGTAATGTCAACATTTCCTTTGGTGAGGCACTGCCTACCCTGCCTACCCTGACCGCACGTCCCTGCTGGTGCTACATTAACAACCTCTCTTGGTCTTCTACTCTATGGTACATATTTAGCTTCTAGCCTGACTGTATCAACCTTTCTACCTGATTGTATGCCTCTCATTATTTTACATTGTATAGCTGAGACTGTACCTGTACGTTTTTGTGCATTATAATAACTGATTAATAAAAATAAAAAAAGTGTTAAGAAACATGAATATGCACAAATGACATTAAATTTCATAAATATGTTATCTGCAAGTACAGTTCCTCTTCAGGAACTCGAGCTGCGTCGAGAACGTTTAGGGAACACGTCCAGCGTGCATCTCTGAATAATGTGTATAATCAGTCCAAAGGAAGGGCAAGACGTCATAGGCAGGTGACGTCAGAGACCAGGAAGCATAAAAGCATGAGCGGCGAAGCTGCTGAGGCACGGCGGCGACCGCGATAGCGGGAATCGCACATGATCTGGTGAACGGGTTGGAGAACGGCTCGTCCTATCTCCACCCGTGTTCACTAGATCTAGAGCTCGTTCTCGAGGCTTGGAAACCAGCGCAGCGGTTTCTTCGCCCTCTGAGACAGCTCGCTGCTGCTGCTGCATGCTCTCTCGCCGGGCACGCTCCGAGGAGTGTGTACGTGCATGCGATCTTGCGGTCGCGGTTTCGCTGGTGCTGAGGCACGGCGGCGACCGCAATAGCAGGAATCGCACATGATCTGGTGAACGGGTTGGAGACGGCTCGTCCTATCGCCACCCGTGTTCACTAGATCTAGGACTCGTCCTCGAGGCTTGGAAACCAGCGCTGCGGTTTCTTCGCCCTCTGAGACAGCTCGCTGCAGCATCCATCTTTCTCTGAGAAGATTGATGTTGTTTGTGTGACTGAGTAGCATAAAATAAAAAATATATATCTATCTATATATATATATAGACATGAGCGCTGCCGAGGCAACGCGTGTATTACATTGTTTTATTTTTATGTGAGTTTTTTCTACACCAGAGCATGTTGACTAGTCTGGTTGCTGACTACACTTAATTCTAAGGAATAAAATGACATATTTATCTGACTATGTGAAGTTAGATGTACAGGGGCTCTAGGGATGTGATTTCTTGTGTGAGAACACGTGTGTACCGCTCTTCCTCTGAGGAGGTTGAGGCGGTCAGGGGCTGCTGGGCGGAGCAGTCCCAACCGTGTTCCAGCCCCATGTGCCGGGGGTGTCACTTTTGTACTCCGCAGACGCTAGAGTCAAAGTGGCGCTCCCAGGCCGAAGGCTTCTAGTGGAAAGCCGTTGTTTTCGCTGGATAGCCTTCATCATAACGTCCTTACGCCTAGACCTAGGACGTTTTGAGGGCCAGCTCCCTCTGTGGAAGAGTGGTGTACACCGCATTACACGGTGCCCGTCTCTCCTCAGTGCCCTCAGGAGATCGTTCTGCCAACCCTGCCGGTGTTCCGGGGAGCAGCGATCTCCGGCGAGCGCTTCTCTCAATTACCGCCGGGAAACGTAGCGGTGCTGAGAGGCTCGCTACCTCTACGGGGGTCTCTAGAGC
Source organism: Carassius carassius (assembly GCF_963082965.1). NCBI lineage: Eukaryota > Metazoa > Chordata > Actinopteri > Cypriniformes > Cyprinidae > Carassius > Carassius carassius. The sequence goes on along the minus strand of NC_081766.1, from coordinate 28,983,164 downwards.
AGCTAGTACGGTCGTCCCCTGCCGGTCCACCGCTTCAGGGCACCGAGCTAGTGGCTCTAGGTGCACCAGAGGCCAGTCTCGCGAGACTGGTTCCCTTAGGAGGTCACATGGCGGTGTGGGAGCCCCTGCCAATGTACTTCACGGGGTCCTGCCCCGAGCAGGCTCTGGTCTAGTCTTCCTAGCAGACGATGTGGGTCTGAGGACCGTCGTTTTTAGGAGACTTCAGTTACGAGAGTCCTGATGTTGTGGTTCAGGACCTCGGAGGGCAGGCCCCTCTGGGGAAGAGCGGTGTACACCGCATTACACGGTGCCCGTCTCTCCTCAGTGCCCTCATGAGATCGCTCTGCAAACCCTGCCGGTGTTCCAGGGCGCAGCGGTCTCCAGCGAGCGCTTCTCTCAGTTACCGCCCGGAAATGTAGCGGTGCTAAGAGGCTCGCGACCTCCTGGGAGGTTTCCAGAGCAGCTAGTTCGGCCGTCTCCTGCCGGTGCTCCGCTTCAGGGCTCCAAGCTAATTGCTCTGATGCAACCAGAGATCAGTCTTGAGAGGCTGATTCCCTTAGTAGACTATATTGCAGCGTGAAAACTACTGCCAAATGTGTCTCAGTGGGTCCTGCACACTGTAGTGAGAGGCCACAGAATCCAGTTCTGGTGGGCCCCAAGCAGGCTCTGGTAATGGAACAGAAGTAGACTCTCTCTGAGGATGAAGACCATCGAGGTGGTCCCTCCTTGGGTTGCAGAGTCCGGGTCCTCAGCCGGTACTTCACTGTTCCGAGGAAGGATGAGTTGTTGTGTCCTTTTCTAGATCTGTGCTTTTGAACCTCTCAGTCAGGGGACTGAAGTTTAGCACGCCTGCACAGGCCAAGTCCGAGGACTGGTGTGTCACGATCTATCAAAAGATGCACTTATCTCCATCCTTCTTCATCGGAAGTTTCTGAGGTTTGCTTTTGGGGGCAAAAGCCTACCAATACGGATCTTCCACTGGCCTTGCACTCTCACCCCACACTTTCACGACTCAACCACATTGACGATTGGTTGATATCAGCTCAATCTGAGCAGATGACGGTTCGGCACCGAGGTGTCGTTCTCGCTCACATGAAAGAGCTGGGGTTAAGACTTAACGCCAAGAAAAGTGTGCTTTCTCCAGTTCAGAGAACCACTTATCTGGGCATGGTGTGGGATTCGACCACGATGCAGGCACGTATGTCACCTGCTCGGATCGAGTCGATCCTCACTGCAGTCTCGAGAGTGAGAGAAGGCCGGTCACTCACTGTAAAGCAGTCACAAAGATTGCTGGGTCTGATGGCAGCTGCGTCCAACGTGAATACTATTGGCCTGCTGTACATGAGACCCCTACAGTGGTGGCTCAAGACCAAGGGGTTCTCCCTGAGGGGAAACCCACTTCGCATGCTAAAGGTCACGCGGCGCTGCCTACGTGCCTTGGATATGTGGAGGAAGCCTTGGTTCTTGTCCCAGGGCCCGGTGCTGGGAGCTCCTTGTCGCCGCATGATGCTAGCAACGGACGCGTCCCTCACTGGCTGGGGTGCGGTCATGAGTGGCCACCCTGCCCGTGGTCTGTGGAGTGGTCGCCATCTGACATGGCACTTCAACTGCCTGGAGATGCTGGCCGTGCTTCGTGCACTTCGTTATTTTATCCCAGACCTAAGAGGTCACCATTTGTTGGTGCACACCGACAGCAACAGCCGTGGTCTCTTACATCAACCACCAAGGAGGTCTGCACTCACGCCGTTTATACAACTAGCGTACCAGATCCTTGTGTGGGCCCAGGACGAATTCCTCTCACCCAGAGCAGGTCACATTCCTGGGCATCTTAATATGGGAGCAGACATCCTGTTGAGGCAGGGGCCGAGGCCCGGGTAATGGCAGCTTCACACTGAGGTGAGTTAGAGATGTTGGCCAAACTCGGGTAGATCTGTTTGCGACTCGAGAGATATCGCACTGTCCCATCTGGCTTCCTCTGACTCATCCAGCTCCACTGGGGCTGGACGCCATGGCACAGACATGGCCGAGGCTTCATCTGTACATTTTTCCCCCGATTGCTCTGCTCTCGGGAGTTCTGGAGAGAGTACGCCGGGACGGAGTCCGGCTGCTGTTAGTAGCCCCGTTCTGGACGGGCCAGGTATGGTTCCTGGACCTGATTTCTCTTTTTGACGGCACTCCATGGGAGGTTCCCGTCAGGAGAGATCTCCTCTCGCAGGCGGAGGCTGCGCCCCCGCATGGAGCTTAGAGGCTGTAGGTGCTGTCTCTGAGGAGGCACAACTCTTAGCTTCCGGTCTCTCAACCGAGGTTGTGAGACCGTTCTCCAATCCAGAGCTCCGTCAATGAGGAAACTGTATGCCTTGAAGTGGAAGCTTTTCACTTCCTGGTGCGGAGACCGCCAGCTCGACACAGTTAACTGCCCGTATGGTACAGTGCTGGAGTTCCTGCAGGCTCTCCGCAGGGTTGACCCACTCCACCCTGAAGGTCTACGTGGCGGCCATGGTGGCCTACCGCGCCCCTCTCGGTGGCCAGTCAGAGGGCAGAAACCCTCTGGTTACATGTTTCCTCCATGGTGCGCTGAGGCTGAGGCCTCCGGCCAGAAGAAGCTTATGCTAAGCGGTGATCAGGATGTTATCCTAAGCCTCGAGTCCTCTGATCTCCCCTCTCCTGGGGGTCAAGACTCACTTCTGAAGTTTGGCCATTGGACGGGTTGTCCCCGAATTCTGTCAGGCTCCTTCTCTTGCTTTAGCTGTGCTCTTCCACACTAGGCAGAAATTTGAAAGTCTGGCGGCGTGGGCATTCTCGTTCCCCAAACGTTCTCGACGCAGCTCGAGTTCCTGAAGAGGAACGTCTGGGGTTACGTATGTAACCCTGGTTCCTCGAAGGAACGAGACGCTGCGTCGCAGTGCCACACTTCCGGCATCTCTGGCTGGCGCTTGCTTCATCCTTTGAGGCTGATTTCCGGCTTCGCCGCTCATGCTTTTATGTCTCTGACGTCACCCGCCTATGACGTCTTGCCCTTCCTTTGGACTGATTATACACATTATTCAGAGAAGTCACGCTGGACGCGTTCCCCAAACGTTCTTGACGCAGCGTCTCGTTCCTTCGAGGAACGAGTTTTTTTTTTTAAATATACTTTTAAGATTTTAAGTACACTACAAATGCACATTCAGTAAAATTAAGCACACTTCTTTTCACAGGGGTATTTGGCTAAATGTATGTAAAATCAGTAGACTGAAAAGTGTAATGCTTGTGTTATTTTGAACCAATGTGATACATGTACCAAAGTATAAAACTTGAGAAGTCCACTGGCAATATGTTATGTAATATTTGACTAGCAGCCATTAGCATGTAGCTTTCTACTGGTTACTAAATGAAGCTTAGCAACAAGTCCAGTACCTGGTTGTGAGAACTCATTGGGGGGAAAAAATGTTGTTGCTCACTCTATGGTCATTAGAAATCACAGGGTGTTCCTCGAAATAAGAAGGCCTCTATCACAAGCACCCTCCATGAACTGGTTACATCATTCTGTCCCCTCTCGACTGGCAGCTGGTGTGTGGTGCACTGTGACAGCCATTGCATCATCCAGGTAGAAGCTGCACACTAGTTAAGGATAGTCTTCTTCTCTCTCTATAAAATGCTATGTAGTGTTAGGATGTCAGGTATGTCACGTCACTCACCTGTGACTAATAATAAGTGTGTGCCTGAGTGTTTGTATCACTGCTCTTGTCTGTGTTTGCCCATTCCAGACAGGCTGCTTGCAATGGTGGTGGGGATTTTTCAGTGACTTCTTTTTTGCAGTTAACATCGTTATGCTGGTAGATGGCAACAAGTGACTTTTTATAAGTGAGTCATTAGCTCTTTTTCCACCATCAAGCCAAACTGTTCTTGTTGCTTAACTATTCCATTTCGTAATTATGTGAAATGGTACAGGTACAGATACAGTTTCATTTTCCACTGCAGGTCTGATATCAGAGTTCGTAATGCAAATGTGTCATTCAAGATGATCAGATATTTCTGTTTATTTTACAGAAATAGCATGTTTGGCCATCCTGAGTGCCGATGCCACTACATGCTCTCTAGCAGTATGGTTCAGCATGGTTAGCCAACTGTCTAAAGTGTAAGAACTCAGAATTAACTCCTTATATATTGAACTTCCGTTCCTGTTGTTTATTGCCTTTCAATTTCTCAATGATGTTGTGGCCAAATCTGCTGCTATCTGAAAATAACACCTCTGCTCCACTGACATTGCTTAAATCTTTAATTTTTAATATAACACTGTCAATAAAATTTTACTTCTTCGAATTTTCACACTAAAATGTTAACATGGGTATTGTATACATTTTGTGGTTATACATTTTAATGTTTATATATTGGCCTCATTAACTTCAGATACAGAATTAAGAAAGTAATAGTTCACCAATGAAACATTTTGGTTGCAAACCAAGAACTACGAGGCTACACCACAGTCAATAATAGACCTATAATTTGAATCAGAAGATTAATCAGAAGATGCAGCTCACAATCAATTTGTATCCTAGTGCCCTTCAGTCTGTGAGATGACGAGACAGCATATTAAACTACTGCACCAACTTGATGCTTTAATAATTAGCTTTAAGGGAGTAGATGCTCTAAACGTATGGAGGTAGGATACAGAAAAAAAGTGTCTGACACCTATGAACAGTGGACTGTGGCTGTGTGTGTGTGTGTGTGTGTGTGTGTGTGTGTGTGTGTGTGTGTGTGTGAACAGTGGTGAGTTGGAGCTGCATGAGGTGAGGGCCTTGGCTGCTGTCACAGACACATCAGAGCACAACATCAATCAAGCCCTTTCATTAGAGGCTGTCTAGGTCTCTCAGCGCCTCCATCAGCAGATGAGTCCTCCATTATTGATCAAACCAAATACATCCAACAGCCCTGCTACCACTATTTCTCCCAGCTTGGAAGTTTACAGCCGGCTCCAGAGGAGCAAGAGGGTTTCTTCCTCAAAGATGCAGAACTGAATTACATGGTGTTATACCTAGTATATTAATCAACTCAAATATGAAAAAAAAAATGATATAGAATTAAAATACATTTGATTAAGGTATTTAGTTTTTAAACAAGTGTCTTGTCCAATAGACTTATTGTAAATGTTCAATGTCAGAGACTTTAGAGCTTAAATACAGGTCGCAAAACATATTACTTCTGCAATTTAACATTTATAAGGAAAACAGAATATTCCAAAAGAAAAAATGTTAGACTGATTTTATCCGGAACTGATAGGTAGATATGAAATTAAATGAGAAATAGTCACACACTGTGAAATTTGTAAATGTAAAGTCACATTAAATATAAAGTAAGAAATATGAGAAATAGTCACATTGTAAAATACACTGACAGACTGTGAAATATAAAGTGACAAAACCATTGAAACCATATTGAGAGATAAAAAGTCACATTGTTAGATATAAAGTTGAAATACAAGAAATAAAGTCACATTGTGAAAAAGTAAAGTGACAAATAAGACAAAAAGCCACCTTGCGAAATATACAGTAGTCACATTGTGAGATGTAAAATCACAAATATGAGAAATAAAGTCATGAAAGTCATAATGTGAGATATAAAGACACAAATACATCCAGTTAAATCAAATCACGTGATAAAGTCAAAATGTGCAATGTAAAATGGCAAATGCTAAGAATAAACACACATTGAAAGATATTAATTAATAAGTACAACTAATCAAATTGTGAGATATAAAGTTACAAATACGATAAATAAAATCATACTGCAGGTTATAACGTGGCTCTAAATAGCAGTTATTCTTTTTATTTTATTCTTTATGTACAGTATTTAGTTATTTTACTCTGAGGTGGAAACATGCTTCAATAAATACCTAATTACAGAGCCCTGTGGTTTGATGACAAGGGTTAAAAATGTAAATGTAAATGGGTCCAGAAATGAAAATTGTTAGACATGGAGTGTAGCAATTACATTTTATTGGTTTTATTGGTTTCTACAAAGACAAACTTTATTCATTCATTTTTATTCACACTTTTTTTTCAGGAAAGTACATTCATACAGAAAATGTCGATTTTGAATTCATTTGTTGGCTTTAAGTTATACTGAACCTGTAGCCTGGTTAAAACCAGACCCTTTTCAGTTGAAACTGAGTTAGGGTCTGGCAAAGCCTATTAGACGTCTCGTTTCTAAAGGGGCGTCACCGACGGACCTCGTTCAAATGCCTCTGGGCGCAATTGGATAGACCTAAAACCAATCAGAGCGATGAAAGAGATGACGTATGCAGAGCGAATCCAGAGCGAATCCAGTCGGTAAGACAGCGATAACATCTTTTTTAGATATGAAGGCTTCAATTGTTGTTCTTTGCTCGGGTTTTAACGCAAAGTTAAAGTTTAAATCACTTAAAACAGACGCGATAGCAGTTTCGAACGAATGTTCCTCTGCAGCATCCATCTTTGTAATGTACAAAATCTGCTTTACTGTCGCTGCGCTGTCGTCATCGTGTAAACCCCGCCTCAACGTTTCTGATTGGTGCCGCGATTTCGGCGGCACAGAAACGAGCTAGATAGTCCTCTTTGCCAGACTATTCTGTAGAGAGAATTGAAATTCACCGGAAGTAGTCTGGGTTTTCCCAGGCTACTGAACCTGTTCATTGTTGGGAGAATTGATCGTCGTTGTCACTGCTGAACAGTTCTTGTCTTCAGGTCTAATGCCATGCACACGTCTTGACCTTCTGTTGCTATTCAGACTATTCAGACTATTCATACTGCACAGTTGTATGCACTGCAACTGCTGATATATTTTTAATTTTGTGGATTGGACAATTTAGGATGACATGCTTCAGTCTTCAAAAGGGTTAGAGTAATGTAGGCAGACAGGAATAATGCATTTAACTGACTTTACTGTCAGTGAATTTTAGCTCTCTCAGTTTGTCAGCCTTTGATCGTATAGTAGTATGAGATACAGCACACATTATGCAATGCCATATATTTCATCCAGCAGTATGCTATGCTGTTTTCAACATGACTTCAGTGGCATCCGGTTATCATCTAAGAAATAAATATTATGGTTTGATTTTTTTTTTAAATTTAATTCCAAGAAGGCATAATGAGGATTTGAGGGGCACTTCGGGAATAAGACATGGGTGCTAAATGAAACTGGGAAAATTATTTAGAAATAATACGTTTTATTTATCATCTCATTATTTATTATTAATATAATATGAATTACTCCTATACCTATAAGCAATGGAAATTTTATTACACAGTTGTAAGAATGACTGCAAACATTGGAAGCAGATGCTGATATAAAACACTTCATTCTACTATTTATTACAATTAAATAATAAAAAAAATGGCGCACAATTAAGCAATAAACATTTTGCTTGTTACAAGTTTGTTAACTGTATATAATTTTTAGTTAGTACATTTTTTGGCAGTACATTTAGAGCAGGTACTTTGTTGATACAGAAGGCATCTCAACATTACTGTAAAGGGAACTGCTGTCACCTAGTGGTGGCTCATGAACAGTAGTGAAGGAATAGACTCCATAATTTAATGTACATAGTTATATGTGTAATTTTTTTTTTTTTTTTGTCGAGTGACCCACATTTGAATCCATGGTTAACATATCCAGAGAAAGGAGTTCAAAATTCAGTCTGAAATCCTAATTGAAAGAATAATTAAAACTATGCATTCATAAATCATGTTGTCATTTTAAAAAAGCCATGCAATATTATTATACTTACATGACCTCCAGAAAATACATTTATTTACTGTGTTCAAAGAACATGAAGTCCTACAAAAGAAGAATAATATCAGATTATTCACTATGCTGAAACACAGAGCTTATCGAGCAACATTAGAAGAATATAAACTGGTGTAACTAGAAATATGTTGACATATAATAATGCCTTTTTTATGCTTACTATGAGAAAACATGCTCCAAAAAGAGCAGCTTTAATTTTCACGTCCAGATCCACAGGAAAGGAGATTCCAAAATTGTCTGCATCGGTGAAAGCTTCTCTCACCAGACCTGTCCATTGTTTAGAGATTCTACCCACCTTTGTTGATTCATCCATGGAGAAAACCTATTTAGACAAACAAAAAAAAATAAAAATAACTACTTATGATCATGACAATTTTTTTGTTTTATGTATTATGGAAGGATCACAAGGTTTTATAGTCTTATGACCAAGATCAAAAACTGAATTATCAAACTGTCATTAATCTTCCAGTCTTGTATGTTTCTTACATCAAAGTTCACATCAGCGCAACATCTGCATGAACAGAACGGCCCTATGATCTTCAGAACTCCTTCTTTCTTCTCATTCTGTATGGTATACTTAGGAAGGAAAGGATGCCAGTTCTGGATCACATATCCAATCGGGTTCCCCGGTGGAGACTGGATTTCAAGCTAAGAGGAAGACAGAGAAGACACATAAAACAGTGATTTGAATTTATTCGTGAAATATAGTAGAACTGTATAATGATTCACAACTGAAAGGTTGCATTTAAGCTGTTAAATCAATCACAAGCATGACCCATGACAGTGGCGTTGCGGAGTACCCATCATGCAACACATAATTCATAACAGTACATTGGTGAAGATGATTTGAAGGCATGACACGCATAGGCTGGATGAGAAATGGACATCCAGCCTATGAGCAACTATTCAGCAATGGTCTAAAATATTAACAGGGTCAAAGACATCTAAGATTGTCCACGAGTGCCCAGATAGAGTGAAGTATATTGAATTATTACTAAGAAAATCATAAACTCATGGTATTATCTAAACCTCAGCTACCTTGCATTTTCATTAAAATGTCAAATATCCTGGTATTGTAAAAGACTTATTGACCTTGACACACAGTCATTGAATGTGCAATGGTCCTCCCTGTGATATAATTTCCTATTTTATGTTCTATGTATGTATAAATAATCTTGTACGTTAGTGGCACTTTAATTAGTTAGACAATATTTACAATATTATTAAGCAGTGAAGCAGCCGTTTTTTGAATACCCAATCATTTAATAAAGTTTTATTTTCAATAATTTCAAACTTTTAATAACACTTACATTATGCACGCCATAGCAAGTTTTCAACTCACTGGAATCTACTGAAATCACACAGATGACCACACACCACACATTTCTCTTAAATGTAAATCAAATGCCCATTCACAAAAATGTGTTTTTCCCCCCTCGAACGATAGAGATACTCAGAAATGAACTGATATTAATCACTTTGCCCTCTTAGGCCGTGGATGTCTTCATAGGGGTGGCCAGGAAGGGGCCAGCAACCAGTATGGGGTGGCACAGAAATCTTCAGAAATGGATTTGACTATTTTTAAATTTGAGATAGAATTACATCAAGTAATACTGAGTGAATGACAAATGTTGTGTTATTTTTGTAATACCTAGGCTCCAGGTATTTTAATAAAAGGGCTCACTATAGCTTTATTGCTCAGTCAGCGTGGTTCTGGGTCTTAAAACCACCAAAATCTTGTTCTTCATCATTGCATAGGCCCACTCATTGACGAGACATGCAGATTCAACCTTCACTAAATTTTATGGAAGCATAATCAATGAACTCTGAACAAGTTATCAGTCAATTTTTAACATTCTGTTAGTTGTAAAAATAAATTCATTGCAGCACTTTTGTCATGCCTAAATCGAGCTCCGTACAAAGGAAAATAATGTAAGAATGTAAAGTTAGGCCTATGTTATGCATTTAAATGGTTTCTTTTTCTTTTCATTTTTGTACTTCACAAATTAACAAACGTTTTGCACATATTTTCTAGTACAGCTGCACTGTGCTTGCATTTGGCCTACCTGTTAATTCAAATATAAATAAAAATTACATATCTTGCGCCCTATTGTGATCTTTAATTGCAGAATATTTCAGCAGATGCGCGGGCGTGCACATACACATCCATGTGCTGGTCATATAATTAGAATATTTTCAAAAAGTTGATTTATTTCATTAATTCCATTCAAAAAGTGAAACTTGTATATTATATTCATTCATTACACACAGACTGATATATTTCAAATGTTTATTTCTTTTAATTTTGATGATTATAACTGATAACTAAGGAAAATCCCAAATTCTAAGACCAATACAAAGAAAGGATTTTTTTTAAATCTTGGCCAACTAAAAAGTATAAAAATGAAAAGTATGAGCATGTACAGCACTCAGTACTAAGTTGGGGCTTCTTTTGCCTGAATTACTGCAGCAATGCGGCGTGGCATGGAGTCGATCAGTCTGTGGCACTGCTCAGGTGTTATGAGAGCCCAGGTCGCTCTGATAGTGGCCTTCGGCTCTTCTGCATTGTTGGGTCTGGCATATCGCATCTTCCTCTTCCCAATACCCCATCGATTTTCTATGGGGTTAAGGTCAGACGAGTTTGCTGGCCAAATAAGAACAGGGATACCAGGGTCCTTAAACCAGGTACTGGTAGCTTTGGCAATGTGTGCAGGTGCCAAGCAGCAGGAAGCATGAAGTGCTCTAAAACTTCCTGCTATATGGCTGTATTGACCTTGGACCTCAGAAAACACAGTGGACCAACACCAGCAGATGACATGGGACCCCAAACCATCACTGACTGTGGAACCTTTACACTGGAACTCAAGAAACGTGTGTCACGATCATTAGATGGAGTGCCCATGAGCTTCAGTAGAGGGCACTCCAGTCAGGACCATTCCACCCATTCACCACCAGTTGTCACTTGGACACTAGCACCTCTCAAACTGTTGCACCACACCCGAACTACATTACCCATGAGTGACTGCATCACAATCACCCTGCCACACCTGCACCTCATTCATCAGCCAATTTCCTTGCCACACCTGCACCTCATTTACACACACACATAAAAACAGCACACTCACTCTCACTCACGGCGAAGTCTTGTTTAGCCAGTCTGACATTTCCGAGCGTTTTCCCTGTGTTTATTATTCCTGTGTTTTGACCTTTGGACTGTTTATTCCGACTCTGATTCTCCGCTGCCTGTCCCGATCCCTGCATGTTTCTGATTACGATTCTGGTTATCCCTGACACACCTGACGCCATTCCTGATCTCTGCCTGTATGACCATTCTGTTTAATAAATGCTGCATATGGATCCGAACGCCTCCGACTCCCTGGAACCAGGATCCAGCAGCTTTAAGGAGTAAATCCAGGTCAGCCATGAATCCAGTAAGCCAACTTATGCGTTTACGTCAGGGAATTAGGCCCATCGAGGACTATGTGAAGAACTTTATTGAGTTTGCCCATTTATCTATCATGGACGAGATGTGCCTGATGATATTTTTTCGTGGTGGCCTATCTGAGCCGCTTGGCTCACTCATGCCTTTGCATGATCCTCACTGGACTCTGCAGTATTATATTGATCTGGCACTCCAACTGAGCAGCTCTGCATATACTGTGGGTGTTGTGGAGGAGGAACACAGCACTTTTGCAGTATCCACCACTCCTGAGCCTTGTCCTGTTATGGCCGCCAGCCCAACGCCTCTGCACAAGATGGCCGCCAGCCCAGAGCCTCTGCACAAGATGGCCACCAGCCCAGCGCCACTGCACAAGATGGCCGCCAGCCCAGCGCCACTGCACAAGATGGCCGCCAGCCCAGCGCCACTGCACAAGATGGCCGCCAGCCCAGCGCCACTGCACAAGATGGCCGCCAGCCCAGCGACACTGCACAAGATGGCCGCCAGCCCAGCGACACTGCACAAGATGGCCGCCAGCCCCATCGACTTTCCAGAGTCAAGTCAGGTCCCCGTCGACTTTCCAGAGTCAGGTCAAGTCACTACTAACACCCAAAAGTCAAGTAAAACAACAGTTAAATTTCATGAGTCGAGTCAGGTCGCCGTTGATTTCCCAGAGTCGAGTCAGGTTCCAGTGAACTCTCCAGAGTCGAGTCAGGTTCCAGTGAACTCTCCAGAGTCGAGTCAGGTTCCAGTGAACTCTCCAGAGTCGAGTCAGGTTCCAGTGAACTCTCCAGAGTCGAGTCAGGTTCCAGTGAACTCTCCAGAGTCGAGTCAGGTTCCAGTGAACTCTCAGGTGCTCATGAACCCTCCAAAGTCAGGGTTAGTCACCGTCGACCTTTCAGAGTCAAGTCAAGTCACCGGTGGCCTTCAAGGACAGAGTCAAGTCACAGTTGATCCTCAGGAACCAAGTCAAATCACCAACGATCTTCATGAGCAAAGTCAAGTCCTCAACGATCTTCATGAGCAAAGTCAAGTCATCAATGATCTTCATGAGCAAAGTCAAGTCACCATTAACCTCCGTGAACTAAGTCAAGTCACAGTTGATCCTCAGGAACCAAGTCAAGTCACCAACGATCTTCATGAGCAAAGTCAAGTCATCAATGATCTTCATGAGCAAAGTCAAGTCACCATTAACCTCCGTGAACTAAGTCAAGTCACCATTAACCTCTGTGAACTAAGTCAGGTCACAGTTGATCTTCATGAACACAGTCAAGTCACCAACGATCTTCATGGGCACAGTCAAGTCACAGCTGATCTTCATGAACCCAATCAAGTCACCACAGATCTACCAGAGCCTCGTCACATCTCAGCCGAACTCCCAGAGCCTCGTCACATCTCAGAGCTCTCGTCCTATCCTGTCACGGCCAGGGAGGCCGTCAATGAGCTCTCATTCATTCCGGTCTGGGCTACGGAGACCATCCACCAACTCTCTGTCTGTCCTGTCATGGCCACGGAGGTCCTCCATGAACTAACCGCCTGCCCTGTAATGGCCATGGAGGCCAGCTACCATCTCATCACGGCCACGGAGGCCGCTATTAACCTGACAATGTTCTCTGTTTCAGTCCCACCTGAGCAGACTTGCGGTCCGGTGCCATCGACTCCACTGTGGTGGTCCTCTGCTCCGCCCTGGTGGGCTTTTGTCCCATCTGCTCGGCTGTGGTGGTCCTCTGCTCCGCCCTGGTGGGCTTCTGTCCCGTCTGCTCGGCTGTGGTGGTCCTCTGCTCCGCCCTGGTGGGCTTCTGTCCCGTCTGCTCGGCTGTGGTGGTCCTCTGCACCGCCCTGGTGGGCTTCTGTCCCGTCTTCTCGGCTGTGGTGGTCCTCTACTCCTCCCTGGTGGGCTCCAGCTCCACCTGCTCCACTCTGGTGGGCTCCAGCTCCACCTGCTCCACTCTGGTGGGCTCCCACGCCACCTGCTCTGCCTTGGTGGACCCTTGTTCCCGAGTTAGGGCCATGGCGGGCTCCTGTTCCCGAGTTAAGCCCATGGCAGGCCCCTGTCTCCTATGTCAGGTCCAGAAGGGGCTCCTGTTTTCCTGAGTTAGGCCCAGGAAGGGCTCCAGTTCTGCCTGCTCTGCCCCGGTCCCCGACCACGGCACTTCTTCATGGACCTGGCCCTCCATCCCTCCCCCTGTTCCGCCTCCGCTCCACCGCCCTCCTAGATTGTTTTGAGCGTCTGGAAGCCGCTCCTTTGGGGGGGGGGGGGCTATGTCACGATCATTAGATGGAGTGCCCATGAGCTTCAGTAGAGGGCACTCCAGTCAGGACCATTCCACCCATTCACCACCAGTTGTCACTTGGACACTAGCACCTCTCAAACTGTTGCACCACACCTGAACTACATTACCCATGAGTCACTGCATCACAATCACCCTGCCACACCTGCACCTCATTCATCAGCCAATTTCCTTGCCACACCTGCACCTCATTTACACACACACACACATAAAAGCAGCACACTCACTCTCACTCACGGCGAAGTCTTGTCTAGCCAGTCTGACATTTCCGAGCATTTTCCCTGTGTTTATTATTCCTGTGTTTTGACCTTTGGACTGTTATTCTGACTCTGATTCTCCGCTGCCTGTCCCGATCCCTGCTTGTTTCTGATTACGATTCTGGTTATCCCTGACACACCTGACGCCATTCCTGATCTCTGCCTGTATGACCATTCTGTTTAATGAATGCTGCATATGGATCCGAACGCCTCCGACTGCGTGTTACAACGTGGATTGTGTGCCTCTCCTCTCTTCCTCCAGACTCTGGGAACCTGATATCCAAAGGAAATGCAAAATTTACTTTCATCAGAGCACATAACTTTGGACTACTCAGCAGCAGTCCAGTCCTTTTTGAAGCGAGACGCTTCTGACGCTGTCTGTTGTTCAAGAGTGGCTTGACACAAGGAATCCGACAGCTGAAACCCATGACTTGCATATGTCTTTGTGTAGTGGTTCTTGAAGCACTGACTCCAGTTGCAGTCCACTCTTTGTGAATCTCCACCACATTTATGAATAGGTTTTGTTTCACAATCCTCTCCAGGGTGCGGTTATCCCTATTGCTTGTAGACTTTTTTCTATCACATCTTTTCCTTCCCTTTGCCTCTCTATTAATGTGCTTGGACACAGAGCTCTGTGAACAGCCAGCCTCTTTTGCAATGACCTTTTGTGTCTTGCCCTCCTTGTGCAAGAGATCAATGGTCGTCTTTTGAACAACTGTCAATTCAGCAGTCTTCCCCATGATTGTGTAGCCTACAGAATTAGACTGAGAGACCATTTAAAGACTTTGCAGGTGTTTTGAGTTAATTAGCTGATTAGAGTGTGGCACCAGGTGTCTTCAATATCGAACCTTTTCACAATATTCTAATTTTCTGAGATACTGAATTTGGGATTTTCCTTAGTTGTCAGTTATAAACATCAAAATTAAAAGAAATAAACATTTTAAATATATCAGTCTGTGTGTATATATACACATATATATATATATATATATATATATATATATATATATATATATATATATATATATATATATATATGATTCAAAACCACCTGTAGTAAATTTAAATTGGAGAAAGGTTTGAAGCGCTTTCACAGTGAGTGATGAGTCAGGGATCACATAACAATTCCACCACATGGGTAAAACGTCTGATGTGTTTTAAATAAAAAGACTTAACATTTAAATACAACACATTGTCAAACTGTAAAGATTGTATAAATATTGATTTTACTATAGCCATGCAGCATAAACATTAATTAGAAAGAATTATTGAACTTCGTTTTGTACTGTGAGGAAAATTTGCAGACTGTTTCTAAAGCAGGCCAAGATGATTATGCAGTGAATCTCAACTATAAACTGACTTTATTAACAAACTTCTTGATAAATGCAGACAAATGACAGTCCTGTGGTATATAATGGACTAATGTCAGAACAAATGACAGTCCTGTGGTTGAAATGTAGTTTTTAAAATACAAAAAAAAAGTATAGGGCTTGGGTGCCGCATTGCATTCTGGGATGTGGTGGCCATGTTGATGGCCTCACGAATGTAAACATACAGCAAGTCGAACGAAAAGAAGCAGAGTTGGGAGAAAGAAATAAGATGTTAAAATCGCGAAAAGTTTGTGAGATTTAAAGGGATATGCTAAATACGGATGCCAGGGACAATGGACAAAATCCATGTGGACAGTTAAAATCAGCACTTTTAACGGTTTGGTTCCATATGAAATTCCCGACAAACAGTGGAGCACCGACGATGACTTGCTGCCGCATTTTTTTAATAACAGATATCTTTGGCTACCTTGTTTGTTTTTTTGAGCGCCTACACTTCAGAACAGCTCTGAAGCTACAAGTCATTGGAGTCTCATGTGCAGTTCACAAATGGATGGGTTCAGGAGCTGCATATCATAAAGCCGACAAACAGTGGGAATACAGTAATCCGGACAAAGGTAAACTGCGCTCCACCTAGCTGCTAGTTTAGTAACCGTTAGTGCTAACAACCATTCACACATGTACTTTTAACTATGCGTTTCAAAGGTGTAGTTAGTAGCTGTCAACCCTCCCGTTTTTTCCAGGGTTCCCATGTATTTGAGCTCTTTACCCGCTGTCTTCCCATTTTAGTATTTTTCTGTAAAATATGCCGTTAGTCCTTCCACCGGACCTGTCAGTCTCTGTACTGTTGTCCTGTTGCTACCCCCTTGCCCTTCCAGCAAAACAGATGTTTTCAAAGCATCATTTTGCTTACTTGAAAGCAACCTTAGCATGATGTTTGGCCTTTTTAAGATAACAGCGTGATTGTTGTGAGAGCACGATTTCACGCCAATCTGTAAGCAAAGTCACGTTAGACCTAGTTTCACAACTTGCTTAGTTAATGCAGCAGTTTTGTGGTATGAATTTTTTCTGTCAGCAGAGGGATAGCAACAGAAAGATGAATATTGAAATTTTCCCGTATTTTGGATGAGTAACCCAGGAAATTTTGCTAATTTTCAATTTTCAATGTTGACTTAAGCTATATAAATTAATATTCAGATGTTATACTTTACTTGGTCTCGTGGGTCGCACCTCCAAGCAGGAAAGCTGTGTAAAGTTAATACATTATCATTTTTTTCCCCCATGGCGATTATGTGTTGTGCTATTACACCCCACAATACAGCAACGGTTTACCATGGTTGAAATAGATTGTTTATTAATCAAATTAAGACACATGGCTGACAGGGAGGACGTCTAAATACTGTGCACTAGTCCGAGTAGCAGTAAAAGAGGTCAACAACATAGCAGCCACGCCAAGTAATGATGTCAAGACGGCCAAGCCCTATAGTATCAAATTATATAATTGGCCAGCGAAGAAAGACTGTAACGTTACTGCTGGAGATGATGCCGGAAGTTCTGCTGTGAGATGCCAAAGCCGTATTTTGTGTCGGCCCACGATAACTGAGAGAATTTATTTCGCAGAAATCAGCTAAAGTTAACAAATCATCCACAATCCCTCTCCAAACATGTTCAGATTCCCCTCACACTTTGTGTTGCTTGAATCAGTCTTTATACTCACGGGGTAATGACGTAAAGCTCTTCTCACTGTCCAATGAGAGTGCGTGTTACATTTACAAGCGAGAGAGGGGTTGGCTCGTCAAATCGAGGCAAAAGTTAATTGGTTGCTCCCACGTGTTTACTGTCCAATTGAATTTTTTAGAAAAGCAATTTGCAAATAGAGAGACAAAAGCAACTGCCAAATGCATTTAAAATGCATTTAAAATATGCATTTAAAAAGATTAATCTACTTTTTTATTATTTTATTAATTCACGTTTTAAAACATGAATTAAATATTTTTAATTTTGTCTATTTATACATATATTTTTAAATCTATTTTTTTATTAAACAACTTTTAAAAAACACAAAGTAATTTATTAATATGCATTTTTATGTTTGAATTATTAAATTAATAAATTGATTCTTCATTTTATTTTTAAGTGGCACTCTTGGTCCTCCATAGTCCACGCCCTCTCAAAACGGCTTGTTTAAACATGCCCCCACATGTCTATGTCACTGTGTGGTAAGATTTGCATAACATAGTCCAAATGTTCACGCAAAGAAAGAAGGCAATACTTTAATTCTCGCTGAAGTATTGTTGTTGCCGCCGCCGCCATGTTGCGGAGATGCTGTGTGTTTCATTGTGAAAGTGAAACTATTTGTTTGGCCTTCCAAAAGAGAACAGTATCCGCTTTGTCATGCCTAGAGCTGATCCATGCTGGTTGCTGAGGAAATATATTGGATCTGCTTTCACTGAGGACAAAGCGGAGTCCAGCCTGGGGTCATCACATGTGGTTGCCGCAAGCCCCCTGTGTGTGACACTGTGTGTTTCGTTGTGAAAGCGAAACTACTTTGTTTTACCTTGCAAAAGAGTAAAGTTGCATTTACAACACTGTTCCAGAACAGTTTAACCCAAATATTCAGATGTGTGCAGTGCATTTTATGGAGGATGAGGACTGTTTCCTGAACCTGCAGAATAGCCTACAATGCATCTGTACTCAAAGGCTGTTCTATAAAGTGGGGCAGTTCCAACTTTGCAAGGACACTCTGGCACTTCTGACACAGCCTGTAAGTATGTTTTTTTATATCTGAAGAATTTGCCACTGAGAAAACAAATGCAAGTTTTGAGCAGTTTAGAGTAGTGCTTGTTGTTTGTCGTTTCTCCGATCACAAATGCAGACATGGTTTTATGTTTACCTGACGCGATACGCTAATGCAACGCGTAAAAAGACAGTATAAGTCATTATAATCAGTAATTATGTCCCCACTAGATGCAACAAATGCCTTGTTTTTAATGGGATTTATTGTTTTTGTCCAGTCGTGCCAGGAGACTGCGTCACAGTATGTTAAGGGACGTAACATTTCCGTTACATGCTTGAGGTATTCAACCAATCACAATGCACTGGATAGCTGGCCAATCAGAGCACACCTTGCTTTTCAGACCGATGAGCTTTGTAAAAATCTATGCGTTTCAGAAAGGCGGGGCATATAATGTGAAAATAATGTGTTTGTTGAACCTTCAACCGCATAAACACATTTCATTACACCAAATACACAACATAATATTCTTTTTAGCAATGCCATAAGACCCCTTTAATAATTTAAAGTTTAATTCAAATTTAAGATGCATTAGGAGAATTTCTTCAAAAACTCAAAAAAATCATTCCAAACCCAAACTTTTCTACAGTAGTGTACATATTGATTGTAAAATGATTTCATCCAAAGCATCTTTTGTTTTTCTACACAAACAGTACAATGATGATAGTTCATGAATCTACAATCCACATGAATCTAGTGTGAACCTACAATCTTTCAACCAGCTTATATCTTTAACAATGAAGCATGAGTTTCAAATCAATGGCTTTGAAACCTGAATTAAAGTGAGTTACAAAAACAGAATATGACTTCAAGAACCAAAATATGTATTACCTCTTGCAAGCAACAGGGACAACAGCAGCTTCCACACTTCAAAGGACGAGTGAGTGTCATCACTTCCTGTCCCAAGTTATCCTGAACATGGAGGACGAATGAGCGCAGTGGTCCACAGAACTGTCTGTTACAGCAGTCATTTTCCTCAGCCACAAAGAACACCTGTTGCCCCATACTGTTCTTCACCATGTACTTATTATTGGTCTCCCAGCCCAATATAACTGTGATACGACAAAATAAAAATATTAATATAAAAGTAAGATTCATTAACTGACCCATCGGTAAACTGCCTTGGTTACTAGCCAATACTGTCTTGCAACTGTCTGGCAACTTTTATCAGACAAGCCCTTGCTGTTGTCTAACTCCATCGAAGTGTGTTTGGATAGTTTAACATTACAGATTATAGATGTTACACAAAAACAAGGTCAATTACTTTCGCTGAGGCGCTTATAATAGTGACAAAAAGTATCCAGAGTAGAATACATTTCAGTAGAATATATTTTCAACCTAAAAATAAAATTTGTATTAACCCTCTGGTTCCATTTTCACATTTTTGATCAAAAAAAAAAAAAACAATACAAATGTACAGTATGTTTTGGTTTTTATAACTTTTTACTTCATCTGAATTATACAAACTTGGTAAAGGTTTTTGAACTTGCTATGACAATCATGGACATGATTCAAAAAGGTTAAATGATCCAGAAAAAAACTGTCACACTTTTACTCTTGAGCAGATATTTGTAATCTGTGGAGTGCAAAAAGACTTCAGTTTTGCTGGTATTAATTCTTCCTCCTGTTTTCCCAGGAAGTGAAGTGTTTCTTAGTAGAAAGAGAAATTAATCTGTGTGATCTTTTTGTGTTTTGGTTAGTATTGTGTTTCTGATGGACTAATTTGGACTAATTAATTCATTTTCTTTTGTTTGAGGAATGTAGGGGGAGTGTGCCTTTTTCATTTGAACATCCGTTTCTCCTTTTTAAGGTTAGTTAAGGAGGGAGGGAAGTCCTTTGTAATTTATTTCTTTTATTGTCTTTTTTCTAGGCAACTTAGAGGGTTTTGGGTTAAGTTTTTGTTTGTTATAATGGCCGAGCCATCGCCTGAAGTTAGTTTTCCTGATTATATATATACACACACACACACACATACTGGAATTATTAAACTTTGTTGTGGACATTTTAGTCATTCAATTTAAAAGAACTTGCAAAATATTCAAATAATATCAGGTGAAAAAAAAAAAAAACTTAAACATCACAAAATTACCTTCAGCCAGCTCAACTTTCTGCTGTATAAGAAGTTGATCAATCTGTGTTGTAAAAAGGGAATAAATGCTGAGTACCATCTTTAGAACTTTGGATGGCATGATATTCATTTTTAAAGTGTTTCCAAAGTATTTCATAAGTAATACACAGTTCTTCCAATAGGACTTCATCATTTTAAAACTCAGGAAACCAATGCAAACTGAATTACCATTTCCTGAGAAGATACCATCTCATTTCACACACAACAACAACAACAACAAAAACATATTTGCCTACAGTGGCACACTGTGCTGTTCATACGCAACAGTAAAGATATACCTGGGTCAGGTACTCCAGTCCTGGTGGGCAGCCAGCGGGTCTTTGTGGAACTGGCATCATGGGCACTTGACCTTGCAAAGGGAAGAAAATTAGGAGTGAGAAAGGGAGATAAAATTTAGAAAATTTCCTCCGATTCCCATTGGCCTGGTATACCTGGTCCCTGGCTATAAGGAGGGGTGGGATGAATTGCATTTTTCTGTGGTTGGAGGTCAATTGGGTGACCTGGTTTAAATAAAGAGAATTAAAGAAGAGTATCAAAGAACATCAACTGACAATGTCATGTGAAAGCCTTTCTTTGTTAGATACTGTTTAACAGGAATTTAACAGAGTCCTTTCTGGATCAGGTTGCAAATGATAAGGTTTGACACACTCACCATTATTTGTTGCCATGGCGGAAGACTGCAAATTAAGCTCTGTAAACATGAAACCAGAAAAGCAAGTTAAGCAAATGTTTTCCTGCATGTTTTTTTTTTTTTTTTCTGTCCATGCTTTGTAGGGAATGGAATTTCGACCACCCAAGATTTTCATTGCCAATGAATCCACAAAACAAACAGGATGGCAACAATACACAAAATTCAGGTTGAGGACACCTGGGAATTGACCAGGAAAAAACTGGCAAGTTGGAAAGCAAATACAGAATGCAAATCACATGTAGTCTTCCTAAACACATTTTAGAATAATCCACTTGGATACAAGAGATTTGTTACATAGTAAATATGTTTATAATTTAGTTTATGAATAAAAAAGCGAATTAATAAATTTATATTAATTTACCATACTTTAAGTACATTTAAGGAAACTAAATATTTTTTAATAATCAGGCAATTATTTAAATAATTAATAACTGTATTACTCCGCGAACCACATCATTATAATATATACAGTACCAACTAACTAACTACTAGTTTTCACTATACTAGGCCTTCAGTGAAGAAATATTATGCATAAATTAATAACAATGACATAACAATTATAAGATTCCAGAGGGATAGATACAGTATCAGCTGTAAACATGCAATTGTTACTTTAAGGAACTATTTCTACCTGACTTAACCATTAATATGCTGCTCCGTTGATTCATAACATCCTTCTCATTAGTTTTGATGTTAACGTTACAGTTTAACTGACAAAATTTTACAGTGTATGCTGCATTACTAATCTAATACGCTAACAACTCGCCTGTTATTTGTTTAAAGTGAAGTGCTGTAGATCCTGATGCCGTAGATCTCGTATTTTAGTCCTTTACTTCAATTTACTTCATTAAATTCCGCTCAGAGAAAGACAGGTTATTTTTATATTTATTATTATTTTAGTGAGAGACAGTCACGCAGAGCGGTTCTCTCGACGCCCTTTCTCTGCCTCACACACTACGTTTCCTTCCTGGGAAACAAGCTGCTCCTTCTCACGAACACACACCCCTTACATGAAAACGAAACAGACTGTCGGAAGAAATCTCATTATGGTTATTTCCTACTGCGGTGACCGGGAGGGAACATGTTCAGCTCACTTAGTTCCTGGCCATGTCCTTGGGCCTCATTTATCGATCTAACGTAGAAACGAGCGCGGATCAGTGCGCACAAATCAACTTAGGACAGTGTTCACGTGCGATTCATGAAACATTCATATGCTGCCAATCTTATCGTACGAATGACTCTACTTGATAAATGTGGCTGCTGAAAACAATCATATCATTGAATTTATGACAAAGAGAAATTAAATCAGGTCAAAAACACCAGTCAACCTTGTAACTGCAAACAATTACATAATTTTTATGTAAATATCTGTAAAAATAAGGAAACCTTTACAAACATAAACATTATTTAGCCTATTTATTTCCTTTCAGTTCACAACAAATAATTTACATTTAGCGATATTACGGAACAATAATGACAAAGCAGCTATAAAATGTCACCCGTAATTCCTCAAATAAAAACCGGGGCCTTTATTTACCTGAACTGCAGAAGGTAACAGGCTTTTATTTGAAGCAGGCTTTTATTAGAGGCAGGCCTTTATTTCTAATTCCGTCTGTTTGATAAGTAATTGTTTTAAATAACCCGTTTTAAATTAAAAGTGATAGCATTCCAGTGGACAGAGATCACAACATTAGCAAAGAATCAGTTCAGAATCAATCACCAAAAGAATCAGTTCGGTTCAGACCGTGTCAGTCTACTTCACACTGAATCACACATGCGCTGTATCATCAGCTCCTCGGTTCTCGAATCGGACGCGTCTGAGAGAAACGGTTCTCGGTACAGTGTACTGATAATCCGAAAACCGATGCGACCGGTTCTTGACTCGAGAACGAGAAACGGTCCGGCAGTGGGCGTGTACGTTCGTTATCTGGCTCTGCTGCACAAATTTTCCCCCGGCCTTTATTTAAGACCGCCTTTATTTGTCAGTGTTGACCACGCCCCCGGCCACTATAAGAGGCCCGGCGTTTATTTGACTACCGGTTATTATTTGAGGAATTACGGTATATAACCACCGGCAGCGCCTGGGGGGGTCTTGGGGGGTCTCAAGACCCTGCCAAAAAATGCCTTGACCCCCCATCCTCTTCCTGATTAAAAAATATATACGGGATAAAGATAAAAAAAAATGTTTCTCTTCAAACTACGCAGAACAATAATAAATAATCATTATTTCGACATTTATTCGTACACTGAACTGAGAACAGTTTCTGTCAGACGCGTCCGATTCGAGAACCGAGGAGCTGATGATACTGCGCATGCGTGATTCAGTGTGAAGCAGACTGACTCACAGAGCGTCTGAACTGAACTGATTCTTTTGGTGATTGATTCTGAACTGATTCTGTGCTACTGTTATAAGCGCGGGTCAACTGGGGGGGCAGGGTTTCATATTTTTTTGAATCACCCCTGGGCGCCGCCATTGGCTATCGGACCCCCACCTGCTGTAAGCATTCCATTGACTCCCATTCATTTTGGCGTCACTTTGACAGCGAATAACTTTACACCTGAGGTGTTTAAAGACTCCATTTGTCCATTAATTATTTCTAAAGAAACACGAAAATGTATAAAAGGCTCCATTACCTTGTACCTTACGTTATGGTCCCATAGAAGCAGTTTTTGTAAAAAATAGGCTAACGATTGCGTCATAACCAGCGACTCTCTGTCGTACAGTAGAGAAATTACCGTATGGACAGGAGGAGAAGCTCGCGGGCAATCTTTTACTGTCTATGAGGCTATCGGGGGGACGTGAAGGCATAAAGCCAAGGGAGATAATTATTCAGAATACTTATCAAAATTTGCTCCTGTTCACGCTCGCCTTCTCTGCAAGATTCGGTGGGTGATTCAGATTTCTCTTGGCACAGCGATTAGAAGACATACAGGTTGCTCATGTGACATCTACGTCATGAAGCTCAGTTTGAGTCTGCGCAGTTAATAAAATTACCAACATGATGACTTTTCACCTGACGACGACGACCTCATCCGACCGGGACGATTCCTCACGTCGCACGCGCATTTTTTAATTGCTAGAGGATATTTTCAACACCGTGGCAGCTGGTAAGGGGTGTTTCATTCTCAGCGAAGTGATTTTGATGTTTATTTACTGATTATTTTACAAGGACGATGTGATGATGTGAGAACATGCAGATATGTTGTTTATATTGCTGTGTGTAGCCTGTAGTGTAGAAGTAACACTAGCGTGCTGTTTGAGGGAGAAAAGTTTCACAGGCATCGAGGGGTCTGGTCTTTTTTATGTTATTTGACAAAACTTTTATTATATTACAGTACTTATTCATTTTTAAAAAGTAGAGTGCCTTAAAAAGAATTATCACAACACTGGAAAGACTTATTCAGATTTTCTCATTCTCTGAATTATCATTATAAAAATAAAAACAATTCTGAAATGAATTTAAATATAATTATATTTTAAATGTGACGTAAAAAAAATTTTCTACAATAGCAACCGTGTTTACAACAGCAAGACCACTTTAGCCTGTAAACTCAATAATATCTCTCTGGAAATAAATGTAAAAATATCAATGTCAATAAAAAATTCATAATATACCTGAAATCAAAGTGCAGTGTGAAGAATATGAATAACAAATGTAGCCTGTCATTTGTTTACATTGCAAAGGTATTCAATTCAAACTACAACAGTAATAATAATATTAATCACTATATTCCAGTGTATCAGTTTTTTTATGTTTTGTACCAATATTTAAGGTGGACTTATTGATTAGGTGCAAGAGTAATAGTGATGGTTAAAATAATAGATTAATGCTGAAATTATAAATTGAGCCTTGTTCCTAGATGGACAGACAGTGGAAAGTAATAGATCAAATGAGGAGATGGAGATAGAGGAAGAAAAAGAGGGAAATGTAGAGGCACAAGTGACAGAAAGAGAGCAGATAACAGCAAGCCAGGAGACAGAGGCTGGTGAGAAAGAGGAAAATGTAGAGGCACAAGTGTTTTCTAAAGTTTTTACTATAACCACTCTTCTTAATTATTCTGTAGAACAGAGCAGAAAAAGCCATCAGGTTGGGACAATTTAAGACATTTCAGTTTCTAATCAAAGAGCTATTATTATTTTAAACTTAAAATTGTCTTCTCTATTGTTTCTTTTTCAAAACTGCATCAAAGCATATGCTGCTGTATCAGTACATAATCATCCATATCGATACGCGAATCAGCAAGGAATGCATCACAATATATTGCTGTATTGATATTTTGAACGGCGCCATTTAAAGCCTTGTTCCATGTGCACCTTTTATACTTTGAGCACCTGCCCCTCCAAAGGTCTCTGCACGGCCCTATTCAGAGAGAGTGTCAGCCGCATTAAAAAAGTTAACCGCTTCAGTAATTTGTGGATTAATGCTTATTGGAGACGCGAACCGTTTCAAATGATTCAGTTTGATTTGGTGAACTGGTTCAAGAAGATCCGGTTACATCGAATGATTCGTTCGCAAACCGGATATCACTAAACTGCAGTGTTTTGAAATCTCACACAACAGACACGGAAGAGAAGACAATGCTGAATAGTCATAGTTTTTGCAATTTTTGGACCAAAATGTATTTTCGATGCTTCAAAATATTCTTTACTGACCCTCTGATGTCACATGGACTACTTTGAAGATGTTTTTCTTACCTTTCTGGACATGGATGGTAGACTGTACACACAGTTTAAATGGAGGGACTGAGAGCTCTCGGACTAAATCTAAAATATCTTAAACAGTGTTCCAAAGATAAACGGAGGTCTCACGGGTTTGGAACGGCATGAGGGTGAGTTATTAATAACATAATTAAAATTTTGGGTGAACCAACCCTTTAAAGTTTGAGCATATTGTTTGCAAACTGCAATTGATTAATTAAAAACATAGTAGTTGATATGCTGTGTTGTTTTTTGTTGTTTAGTAGCAGTAATATACAGTTATTAGCCGTGTCCACTGTATTTTTTGTTGGTTTTCATGGGACCCCCCTTGAAATGACCAGGACCCCCATTGCCCGCCACCAATCAAAATTGTCTGGAGCCGGCTCTGTATATAACTATAATATATCTATAATCACAGTCTAAGCTAGTGCCATATTATAAACAGCAAACAAATGTCAAGAAAAGCTGAAATGGCATTGCGCTCACAAGCCTCTCTCAACCAGAATCCAAATATTTCAATTTTTTTATTATTTGGTTGGGTTTATTATGTAGCCTAGACATGGCTTTATAGCCTACTTCACTCATGTTCCAATATTCACGTAAAATTCACATTCGTAAAAAAATATATATATTTGGGAACTGCACACTGATTTCACCGCGGACCTTTTAAAATAAACAGTGTAAATGTTATATTTGGTTGACTGCAATTAAGTTTGAGAATGAGTGACTGAAATGTCAGGCAATGTTGTCACGGATCGTGAGAGGCGAAGACTCAAGTGCAAGCAGATGAGGGTTCTTTATTTATAACTCAAAACACAACTGAAGCCACCCCAAAGGGGAAACAAAAAACCAGAGTAACCTCAATGTTTACACTGAGACATAACAATGAACCGACACTGGTGATCACCACAAGATGCATGCCGTTTAGAAATGTGTCTGAGGGCGGTCTGGTTTGGTCTGATGTCACGCCGATATTCAGCAAAAACATTCTCACGACAGCGAGTTGGCTTTTCTGTCGAGCGCTGTTGCTCTCCCCCTGCTGCTCTAAACAAAAGCGTTCTCTTCTAAAACATTTTTTTAATCAGATATAATGTGATTATGTTTAAATTATGCATGCATTTTCCCAAACACAATAACAGTGTTCTCTCTGTTTGAGATGTGATAGTTCTCATATTAATAATAATAAAATAATAATAATAATAAATAAGTTAGAATTTTTGGCATCACTAGGCCATTTTAGGGGGGTTATATATAATGACTACTCAGCCCCCTAAAATTTTGCAGCTCCAGTACACGAATTTAAATTTCATATGTAAACGGCGGCAGACTCTTCCCGTCTTTCAGTGCATTCATTTTTCAATCGCAGACCACGGTGGTGCGAGAAACAGAGAACAAGGTTTGTGTTTATTGATTGTGACGAGTGGGGCAGGGCCGAGGGACGTGGGAGCGAGGCCGGTGGAGTGATTGGAGATGAGCTACACCTGTTCGACCCGCCGGTCTCGAGGCCCACGGAGGAGATGGAAGGATATAAAACTGGAGCGACGACAGTGAAGGACGAGAGAGGACCAGGCCTGGGCTTTTAGTTGTGTTTTGGTTTTTATTTGCGCGCACCAGTCGTCCGTGAGGGGCTGGTGCGCTGTTTTGTGTTTGTTTTGTAATTAAAGTTTCATTTTGATTGTCCGCCGGTTCCCGCCTCCTTCTTCCCGACGATTAGGAAGTTTAATTCATTACAGTGGTGCCGAAGCCCGGGAGAAGGAGGGACGCGCTGCTGAAGATCCCTCGCCGCTGTGGTGAATCCGCGGTGCCAACGAGCAGGCGAGGAGTGTGCCGCCATGGACGCTCGAGGCGGTGGGCTGGAGCGAGTTGCCGGGGACGGGCGAGCTCGCTACCGGCCGCCCACGATAGGGAGGGGCGGCTGCCGTCCGTGAGGGAGCGGAGGAGTCTGTGCCGTTCGCCAGGTGGCCGGAGCCTGCTGCCATCCGCCGGAACGGGGAGGAGCAGGGAACGGGGGACTCCTGCCGGCTGCCCAAAACCGGAGGAGCCGTCGCCGTCCACCGGGCGGCGGAGGAGTGTCGTGCCGTCCGCCGAGGGCCGTCCAGTGCCACCGCCAGGCACCGCGGAGGAGATCACCCAGCTGGTGGAGGGCCGAGCAGCGGTGCGTCTGGGAACCGGATTTTATTTTTTTTTTTTTTTCTCTCTCCCCTCTCTCGTCTCTGTCGCTCCTCCTTCCATCTCCTTTTCTCTCGCCTCGTCTTTCCTTCCCCCAGGTTCCCGCAGGTCCCCGTGAGCGGTCCCCCCCGGAGGGAGGGGGGGGGGGGAGTAGAGCGCAGTCTCGGGAGTACCCCCCGGCCTGCGAGGGGCGATGGGGGTATGTGTCGAGTGGGGCAGGGCCAAGGGACGTGGGAGCGAGGCCGGTGGAGTGATTGGAGATGAGCTACACCTGTTCGACCCGCCGGTCTCGAGGCCCACGGAGGAGATGGAAGGATATAAAACTGGAGCGACGACAGTGAAGGAGGAGAGAGGACCAGGCCTGGGCTTTTAGTTGTGTTTTGGTTTTTATTTGCACGCACCAGTCGTCCGTGAGGGGCTGGTGCGCTGTTTTGTGTTTGTTTTGTAATTAAAGTTTCATTTTGATTGTCCGCCGGTTCCCGCCTCCTTCTTCCCGACGATTAGGAAGTTTAATTCATTACATTGATTGATTGCTATAGACTGCTATAATGCGTTACTCTCATTTAATTATTTTTTGTGGTAACGCAGTAAAATAATGTGTTACATTTTAAATGTATGTAATTTGATTACAGTTACTTATGCCAATACATATAAGTTACTTAAGTTAGAAATGCAGTGTTAAAAATTATGAAGTAAAAATCATGTTTTGCGCGTCAGTATGCCCTATAATAAATCACTGGAGAATGTGAGCTAAAATGCAACATTTCTGAGTACTACAAAATTTAGATGCAAAGGTCGTATTTCAGTTCGTATGATTATTTCAAAATGTTGACCTCGACATATTTTAGTCTGGCATTATAGTTTGGGAAATTTCAACAAGTGAATGTGTACAAGTTTATGTCACAGTGACATTAGTATAAGTGCAAATAAATGACTAATTAGAATGAGATCATCTGCTGCATTAGGCCTAAGCCGCGTCGGCATAACAATTCAAGACTTAGACATGGAAAACAATTCAAGGATTATTTTAACAGAGAATATTTGTTTTCGACATGACTAACTTCATGTAATAATAGAAGCTTTCTTTAGATATACTGTATTTCTGAGTTTCTCTTTGCAGTGTAGCTATAGGTTGGATAACTTGAAAAGTAAAGTAAACTTGAAAGTAACTTGAAAGTAAAGTAATTAATACTTTTTAAATGCAGTAATCAGTAATGTAATAAAATCGCAGTTTTAAAGAAGTAATAGTCATTTGTAGTGGATTACTTTTTTTGAGTAACTTACCCAACACTTCTACTATAATATCTGCATCTGTGCAGTTCATACAGTTTACAAAAAAAAAGTTTTTGCTGTGTTCACCCCTCATCACACAACAGGTTTCCTCCAGTGAAAATGAAGCACATATGAAAGCATACTTTTTAAATGATCATGCTGCCATTTTCATTTGAAAATGTAACTTTTCAGTGTAATACATATTCCAGTGCATGAGGCAAAGAGGTTTGCATACTTGAGCTAAGGAAAGAGGGTTTCACTAGAAATGCAGATAGTAAAATTTTGTGTTTGTACAGTAAACGAGTGTAGGTTTAGGTGTGTGTGTGTGTGTGTGTGTGTGTGTGTGTATGTGTGTGTGTGTCAGATCATGAAGACTTGCATTTGGCTTACCCAGTTTTCAAATGTCATACCAATCTATGCAGCACAGTAGCAATACTGTGTGGGTGTGTGTGTATATATATATATATATATATATATATATATATATATATATATATATATATATATATATATATATATATATATATATGTGTGTGTGTGTGTGTATATGTATTCTCATTGGGGGCTGAGGCCCCTTAAAACGAAGGTAGAATCACCCTTGGTTTGTATTACAGTAAAAATGATTGATAAATACATCTTTCGAATGGAATGAATAGCAAGTAATTTGCGTGTCTTGTTCTTTATATTTGTTTTCACATAAAACCAACAGAAACAGAAAGGATATGATATCATGTTTATCAGCAACACAACGCATAAGTGTGAATAGCGCAATATCCGCCTTTGAACACAGGTGTCTGCTCTAATCAGAGGTGGGTATTAACGAGTTACATTTACTTCGTTACATTTACTTGAGTAATTTTTTGGGGTAACTAATACTTTTCGGAGTATATTTAAAGATGGGTACTTTATACTCTTACTTGAGTAAATTTTTGGGGGAAAATCTGTACTTTTACTTCGTTACTGTGGGCGACGCTCCTCTCGTTACTTTATTAATGCAATAAATGTTATAAATGCTTCAGTTTATTCCAAACGCGCCGTCCACTTTTCTCTGGCCAATGAGCGATGCCCATTCGCGAATGATTCATTCTTTTGAGTCAATTCTGTTCAAAGGCTTGATCAAACCAATTGGCAAACGAGTGAATTGGTCCATGAATCAGTTTGAATGAGTCGTTCAGTTCCCTGCCGCACGCGCTGAGCGACTGAAGCGGTTCACTCAGAGTTGTAACGTTTAACATCAGCAGCGTTGAAAACGTGGCTGGAACTGCACTGAATTGAAAGCAAATCTGCAAAGGCTATTATTTGCTAGCGATGGAGATCCTTATTAGATGAACACCACGTGTGCTGTCTACTGTTTAACAGGTAATAACTTGGGCTACATTCGATTACAGTACACGATACCACTGTGACATTAGTTTGTTGTACGTGTGTGGCTTATAACAGAGGGGAGTCAAGTTGAATGCAGCTTCCAAAAGACAAAAAAATAGCCGATTAAGATTTTATTAATTTTAATACAATCACACCGGTGCTAGTACGTCATCAGCTGCTAAATTCAGATCTGTGATCGCTTGCTGGCGCTGAGTCAGAGATAGATGCGTTTATACAGCGCTGCGCATTATAACCAATCACACATGATTCTTTTGAGCTTATTAAAGCATTGGCCAATCAGAGGCGTTCAGATGAGTCATCGCTAAAATGCCGGTGCTTCCTTCACTGGCTCACTGACTGAATACCTCTTTCTGGCGAATTCTCTCGTCAGAAACAACAAAGTGCAGATGTGTGTACGAATCTTTAATTAAGATATTGATTTCACAGTGTTAACAGTTTCAGTGATTTTAATGGGAGTTTCTGAGAGTGATTGAAATCTAGACTGTCAGTGAAAATTATCTTTAATAATGTAAATGTTATTTGCTCTCTTTCTGAACAATGAAAGATTAGTAGCAATATTTATATCAAATTAACTTTCAATGTTAAATTCACATTGAATATAAAGTCAGTCGTATTAAAAATATGTTATGGCATGACACCTATATCTGTTACTTAAGTAAACAGACAGGGTTTTATAATAAATTACATAAATTGGAGTAAAGGCTGATGAAATTTATACACGCACACAAACATTTACTTTTACTTGAGTACAGTTTTTGGGTACTCTACCCACCTCTGGCTCTAATTCAAGAAGTCAAATCTGTCCATCTTGACTGCAATTATTTAACTCCTCCCCTCACTGTAGCAGCCTACTTTCACCTAAATTTCAGGCAAAGCTAGCCGCGTCTCGAACAAGCCTATTTTTTTTTTTTTTTTTTTTGGTAGGTTATGGTGAATGACTGGTCTGGCTTTTAAATGGAAGTGTCTCCATGGTTATAGAGAGTTATTTTCATATATATGGAAATTGTCAACATTTATACCCACATTCTGCGGTTTTCTTTCAGGTGTAGGCTATTTAAAACTTCTGCTTCTGCTTTTTCAGAAACCTTACTATTCAACATTTCACGTCCTTAAGTAAAAAAAAACAAAAAAAAAAAAACAGATAAAACACAGATAACAGATGATTGTTTAGTATCGATTGATGATAATAATTTAATAGGAACAGTGTTGTTGGATTTTAGTTCCGCATTTGATGTACTGGATCATAAATTACTAAAAATTGAAATGTTATAAATTTACTTCTCAAACTGTGCATTGGTTCAAAAGTTATCTGACTAATAGGAGGCAATGTGTATTCTATAATGGAAGTTATTCGAAAGTGAAAGAGTTGCAATGTGGTGTTCCTCAAGGAAGCTGTGTTGGACCATTATTATTTTCTATTTTTACCAATGATTTTCCTTTGGTTTTAAAGCGTGCAAAGGCAGTTATGTATGCAGATGATACAACATTATATACCAGCGCAATCAATTGATAAATTATCTGTGGATTTAGATGAGGAGTTACAATTAGTGGTAAAGTGGATACGGAATAATAAGATGGTTTTAAATTTGACAAAAACTAAAAGTATTGTGTTTGGATCAAATTCTAAACTTAAACTTAAACCAAAATGAAATGTGTCTGTACAGAGTGTGCCTATTGAACAGGTAGAGGAAGTTAGACTTCTTGGAGTTATTCTAGACAGTAGGCTGAAGTGGTTAAAACAGACAGAAAATATGGTAACAGTTATGGGAAGAAGAGGCCTATCAATTATTAAGAGATGTGCAAAATTTTTACCACAGTATTGCATCTCTCAAGTTGTGCAAACAATGGTTCTTACTCATTTAGACTACTGCCCAGTGGTATGGTCAAGTACATCAAGTAAAAATTTAGAAAAATTACAGTTAGTCCAGAATAGAGCTGCAACACTAATTCTGAATTGTAAGAGAAAGGTTAATATTATAAGAATGCACAACATTTTAGGTTGGCTACTGGTGAAGGACAGGGTAATTCTTTCTCTGCTATGTTTTATAAGAAACATTTCAGTATCGAGAGATCCAAGTGTAGTGTATTTTGTATAGTAATGCTAGTCATAATTTTAACACCAGGCATGCATTAAAGGGATATTTTTTGCTTCCTGTTTCAAAAACTAATGTCAAACAACGGACTGTAATGTATAGAGGAATGAAAATATGGAATGAATTGCCATCGGATATTACATGTTTTTTATCAAGTAAAATTAGGTTTAAAAAATTGTTAAAGAAATATTTAATGGTACAGTACACAGTAAATTGCTGATTGTTGATGTTTTGAATGAATTTGGGGTTTGTATGTTTTATTGTATTGGTTTTTTATTGTTATGGATTAATATAATGTAATTTTTTTTTTTTTTTTTTTTTTGTTGGACCCCAGGAAGAATAGCCACTACCTTGGTAGTGGCTAATGGGGATCCAAATAAACAAACAAACAAACAAACATAAGCCTGTTTATAAGAAAGTTTTACTCTTTAAAACATTTATTTCTAAAAGTTATTATTACACAAACACACACACATTCAATCTATTCATTAAAAAAAAACCTTTAGTGGTTTACCAAATAGAGAACAGCAGGAGGCTACTTCCTCACATCATGAATGACTGCACTGTCTGGATCTGGATCTCTTTACAACTGGTTCTCTAAAGAGTTTTATTACCAGAATATTATTATATTATTACCATTTTATTTATTTATTTATTTTTTATTTTTTGGAGAAACAGCCAGAAACACAGTTGTGCAAAACACTAGCAAAAATTGAAGTTATACATTTATGACAAACATTGATTTATGACAAAAAGCCATAAATGCATCAAATTACATCCACAGAAATACAACAACAAACACAAACTTGCAATGTAACATACGTACTTTTGCACTCTAATCCAGTTTGTAGTACAAACACAGAACATCACTTTCACACAATTGCACATGCCGTACCTTTCGTGATACTTCTGTTGCAAAGTTAACTTGTGATCTTGCATGACCAAGAAGGGCTGGGAGTCGGGCAGAAGCATCTGTGACTTAAAATAGCATACTGATAAAGTCAGACAAAATAAATTACAAATAAATTAATAAATTACATAAAATATAAATTACAAATCTCAAAAATGTATATTTTATTCACAATAGAATGTGGATAACATATCAAATGTTGAAAGTAAAACATTTTGAAATGTCTTGCCAAACATTGGCTCATTTTGGATTTCATGAGAGCTACACATTATAAAAAAAGTTGGGACAGGTAGCGATAAAAGGCCGGAAAAGTTAAATGTACATATAAGGAACAGCTGGAGACCAATTTGCAACTTATTAGGTCAACTGGCAACATGATTTGGTATAAAAAGAGCCTCTCAGAGTGACAGTGTCTCTCAGAAGTCAAGATGGGCAGAGGATCACCGATTCCCCCAATGCTGCGGCAAAAAAATAGTGGAGCAATATTAGAAAAGAGTTTCTCAGAGAAATATTTCAAAGAGTTTAAAGTTATCATCATCTACAGTGCATAATATCATCCAAAGATTCTGAGAATCTGGAACAATCTGTGCGTAAGGGTCAAGGCCGGAATACCATACTGGATGCCCATGATCTTTGGGCCCTTAGACAGCACTGCTTCAAATACTGTACATTACAGTAGAATGCTACTGTACTTTGAAATTTACTTTCAGTTTCACTTCCTGTTTGTTGCTGCTGTGTGTATTGCATTTGAGCTCCGTCACGTTATTTTTTATTTGCAATTTTTTATCTTAAAAATATATTTTATACACCATAATTTTCATTTCTATACCGTGTGAATATATCCTCTATCATATTCTACAACAAAAACAATCAGAGTGCCTTGTTATCACTAGTTTTATTTTGATTTCCCAGGTCCGCCATTTAGCTTATAGCCTATTAGCATTGCCAGTGTGGTTGCCGCTAATCCCAGGTGCATTGCTAATACTCTATTCACACACATTACAATTGCTTTACTCACTGTTACTTGCTTTAATGGCAGATGTATGTCTACCTTTGATTGCAGGTGAGGACACGTTTGAGCTGCATTCAGTGCAGAACGCGACGCTGTGATCGTCGGAGACTCCATTGTTCGGCATGTCTGTGCTACGTTAGCCAAAGGTAAAGTGCACACTCACTGTTTCCCTGGTGCTCATGTTCTCAATGTTTCTGCACAGATACCCATGATCCTTAAGGCAGACGAGAGTCTCAGAGCGGTCATGCTTCACACCGGGGTTAACAACACCACGCTGCGGCAAACAAAGACACTAAAAGAGGGACTTCAGGAGCCTGATCGAGACGACTAAGATCACGACGCCTAAGATCATCATGTCAGGACCACTGCCCACTTATCGACGAGGACACGAAAGGTTCAAGGACTTGTTGCTTTAAATGAATGGTTATTGTCATGGTGTAAAGAAAACTGCTTTTTGTTAACAATTGGAATTTATTTTTGGAGCATCCTAGGCTTTTTCGTCGGAGCAGAACTTATTTCGGATAACATCTCCAGGACACTCCATTCCATATGACTAGTAAGCCAAATATAAAATAAATATTATGATGACTTTAATTCTACCCACTTAAATGATAGAAGTACTTGTGCTGTCCAATCTATTAAAGGCAGGGTAGGTAAAAAAAAATGTATAAAAAACTTTTTTTCCAAATTTGTTTAAACTTTATTTATATATCAATACATAATTAAAATGTAAGTACTCTGAAAAGGAAAGTATAAAAATCGAGTGACTGTAGACCTCTCACGACTGTTTTAAAGACAGCTCATTATTTCCATTCACTCCAACCCCTCCCTTCTGGGCTCCTTCCAAAGCCTCTACTACGGCTCGCTAAGTAATGTTATGTTAGCTATATTACGCAGCTACGTGTGCTAATGACACATGCTTCATGAAAAAAATATGTATGATCAAAATACAAAAAGAAAGATTTACCTGTCCAGCAGAAATAAAGCCATCAAGGAGTCACTTTTCAGCCCCTTGAGTTCCCTCAGTTCTCGCCATCGCTGGAAAGCCACACCGATATAAACTCGCGTTTTATTTCTTTGTTTATCCAAAGACTTTTTGTTCATTGCCTTTTCTTGTACTGTTACAGTCTTCCTTTTTTTGCCTGGTTTGCCTTCACTAACTGCATAGGCTGGTACTGTGAAATTTGCTTGCTGTTTCTCTGCCATTGTTTTGGTATTCCTAGGACACTGCCTGTTGAATTCCTCAAATCAAACGTGCACGCGCAAGTGGGCAGGTCATGTGTGGCAAAAGGGTGGTTGCCATGGTTGCGAGAGAGT
Organism: Carassius carassius; assembly: GCF_963082965.1. Taxonomy (NCBI): domain Eukaryota; kingdom Metazoa; phylum Chordata; class Actinopteri; order Cypriniformes; family Cyprinidae; genus Carassius; species Carassius carassius. Next base: position 28,947,614 of record NC_081766.1, on the reverse strand, counting down.
GACAGTCGCCTAAGCAAATCCTATGTTTCGTCCCGAAATGGAAATAATGAGCTGTGTTTAATACAGATTTAACGGTCTAGAGTCACTCGATTTTTATACTCTTTTTATCAGAGTACTTACATTTTAATTATGCATTGATATATATAGAAAGTTTAAACAAATTTGGAAGAAAGTTGTTTATACATGTATTACCTACCCTGCCTTTAAGACTGTGTCTGTTACCCGAATAGTGGGATCAAAATATACATTTAATGTAAGATCTAGAAAAAAATCTTATCGTTATTAAACCAGAAAAAATTTTAAATTAATGAACAAAAACCATTTTTAAAGTAGATAGTAGATTTTTAAATTAGACTACTCCACACCCAAAGCAGTTATTTTAAATGAAATGATCACAGATAATAGTTTTGATGTACTCTGCTTGACTGAAACATGGCTAAAACCAAAGTATTATTTTGGTCTAAATGAGTCCACTCCACCAAACTACTGTTATAAGCATGAGACCCGTCAGACTGGTCGTGGCCGAGGTGTTGCTACAATATATTAATGTCTCAATGTCTCACTGTCAGACATGGAAAATAAATCTATTGTATTTCTTCCTTTGGCTACTGTGTATAGACCACCAGGGCCGTATACTGAATTCCTAAAAGAATTTGCAGATTTCCTCTCAGACCTTTTGGTTACAGTTGATAAAGCGCTAATTGTCGGAGATTTTAATATTCACGTTGATAATACAAATGATGCATTAGGACTTGCATTTACTGACCTAATAAACTCTTTTGGAGTCAAGCAAAATGTCACCAGGCCCACTCATCGTTTTAATCATACACTAGATTTAATGATATCGCATGGAATCGATCTTACTGATATATATAAATCGGACCTCAAAGTGATGATGTTACAGACCATTTCCTTGCATCATACATGTACATGCTGCGTATCACTGATATAAACTATATGTCTCAGCGTTACCGTCTGGGCAGAACTATTGTTCCAGCCACCAAAGACAGATTTGCAAATATCCTGCCTGATTTATCTCAACTGCTATGTTTACCCTTAAATACACATAGTAAACTAGACGAAATGACTGGCGACATGGGCACTATTTTCTCTAATACATTAGAAGCCACTGCCATCATCAAATTTAAAAAGGTTAGAGAAAAATGTACTGTGCCATGGTATAACAGTAATACTCACTCTCTCAAGAAAGTAACTCGTAGTCTTGAGTGCAAATGGAGAAAAACTAACTTGGAAGTTTTTAGAATTGCGTGGAAAAACAGTATGTCCAGCTATAGACAGGTTCTAAAAACTGCCAGGGCTGAGCATATCTACAAACTTATTGAAAATAACTAAAACAATCCAAGATTTTTATTTAGCACTAATACTTCAGTTTCATCCATCGCACCCAAAGATAAACTGCAGTGCTTTACAAATATAGGACAGGAAGAGCTAAATAAACTTATCACTGTATCTAAACCAGCAACATGTTTATTAGATCCTGTACCCACTATAATTACTGAAAGAGTTGTTACCTGTAGCCGAAGAACCGCTTCTCAATATTATAACCTCATCGTTATCTTCAGGTCACGTCCCAAAACCATTCAAGCTGGCGGTTATTAAGCATCTTATTAAGAAACCACAACTAGATCCTAGTGAACTGGCAAATTATAGGCCCATTTCAAATCTTACATTTATGTCTAAAATTTTAGAAAACGTTGTGTCTGCTCAACTGAGCTCCTTCCTGCAAAAAAAATTATCCGTATGAAGAATTTCAGTCAGGTAACTACACTTGATAAAATTACAAATTATTTGCTTCTTGCGTCAGATCAAGGCTGCATCTCATTGCTAGTTTTACTTGATCTTAGTCCTGCGTTCAACACCATAGATCATGACATACTCATAGATCAATTACAAAACTATACAGGTGTTCAAGTGCAGGCTCTAAAATGGTTTAGATTCTACCTGTCCGATCGCTACCATTTAGTTTATTTAAATGGGGAATCATATAATTTATCACCAGTAAAATATGGGGTGCCACAAGATCTGTCCTAGGTCCTCTTCTATTTTCAATATACATGTTGCCCCTTGATAATATTATTAAAAATATGGGATTAGTTTCCACTGTTATGCTGATGATACCCAACTATATATCTCAACGAGACCAGATGAAACTTCTAAATTATCTAAGCTAACAGAGTGTAATAAAAATGTAAAAGATTGGATGACCAATACATTTCTCCTATTAACTTAGGATAAGACAGAGATATTACTTATTGGACCAAAAAACAGAACACAGTTTGCAACTAGACGGATGTACTGTTATTTCCTCTACAGTCAAACAGCGACTTGTCTTTTGAAAACCATATTTCCCATGTTACAAAAACTGCATTCTTCCATCTTAGAAACATTGCCAAGATACGAAACATGTTACCTGTATGCTAAATATGGTTTTAAGCATAAATATGCAGAGGTGTCAAGTAATGTACAAAGTAAGTACAAATACTTCGTTACATTACTTAAGTAGAAATTTTGGGTATCAATACTTTACTTGAGTAATTATTTTTCAGCCAACTTTTTACTTCTACTCCTTACATTTCCACGCAAGTATCTGTACTGTCTACTCCTTACATTTTAAAAATAGCTTCGTTAATGCTATTTCATTTTGACTTGTTTTCATTCCGGCTCGTCATCATTCAAAAAAAAAAAAAAAAAACTTATCCAGATAAATCGCGCCATCCGGATGGAGTGAATTTGATTATAGTTGGATGAGAAGTATAAACATATACCATTCCGACACATTATTGGTTTGTACGCGATCCATCGCACCTGCACATGACACAAATCACATCACACTCCAGCAAGGACATAGCCAGTGTTGGGTTCGTTTATCAAAAAATCTATTTCTTAAAAGTAGGGTTGGGTATGGAACCGGTATGCACCGAACCGAATAAGAGGAAGCAGATTTCAGTGCCTTTTAAATGCCTGAGCGATCGATTGAAATGTTTGTCCTGGTTCTCCGAAATGTTCACAATAAGAAGCACGGGTGTCGCTAGGCTTTTTTTAGCGGGGCTGTAGCATTTAGCTCCATAAAAAGACGCATACCTTTGGTGTGAAGAACCTGGGTTCAAATCCACTGTGAGACACCAATGTGTCCCTGAGCAAGACACTTAACCCATAGTTGCTCCAGAGGCATGTGACCTCTGACATAGCAATTTTAAGTCGCTTTGGATAAAAGCGTCAGCTAAATGAATAAATGTAAATGTAAAAGAATGGTGTTCGGCCAGTTATTTATATATTTTGCTGTAGTGTGTCACTATAAAATATCCGTTTACATATACAAACATTCATTTGACGGTGTCAGACTGCTTGTGCATTAAAAATCGCAAAAGATATAAATAACTGGCTTAAAACCCTTTTTTGGGGTGAAATTCCTAATGTGCCTAAGACTTTTGCACAGTACTGTACTTTACAAACGACATTGTTGCTACTTTATAAAGAATGAGCATACAGTAATTCACAGAACTGATTGAAGACAGTGACAGACAGCACACATCTTAACTAAATATCAGAGTGAGTGACAGAGATACAGTAGAAACATTATGTGTGGTTTTGTATTAAATAATGCCCCAGATTGTGAAATACATTTATTAGCCTTATATTATGGGAAGCACAACTTGGGAAATGAGAGCATCTAAGGTGAAAGCTATGGATTTATTTTAAATATTTGTAATGATCTTTAATGTTATCCATAGTTTTTTTGTGGCTTTTTTTTTTAAGCATCGGTTCAGGCACTGTTTATGCACTGGTACCCATTTAAAAATGGCATGGACCCTACTTAAAAGTTATTATTTCTCACTACTGGCTCATTTCCCAAATGAGTGCTTTCTCTTTGTCCTCCACAAATTAAGCAACTTTAGGTAGTTCGGTAGCGAGACGTTTTAATAAATTATCGTTTGCGATTGACGACGCGATTGACAATGTTGTGATAAGTAGGCTATAACTTTGTAACTCGTTTCTCCCGAACACTGAACATAGCAGACCTATGTAGCGAATACAGGAAGCTATCAATCAAGAAGGTATCAGGATTATGAGTTATTTTTCATTTTTAGTTTTTGATTAATCACTTGGATTAATCATTCATTGTGACAGCACTATAATGTTTATTGTATATAGACAACCATACAAGGGTAATTATTTCTTAGCCTGCACCAATGTTCTTGTCCATTGCCCTCGCAGATTCCTGCAGCTAAGCTTGGATGTACATTTACATTCCATTAAAGCTTATTGATGACATGCCTCTGAAGTTTGACTTTTTGCACCATAACAATACTTATAGGAAACTATACGGTGACCATATGAGCCATTTTCCCAGGACACGTCCTTGCCAGGATTTTTATATTGCCTAAAATATCCAGATTTTGGCTGTTTGTGCTTTGCAGATCGATCATTGTATGGCATTCATAAGAGCTATAGAGAGCAGAGCACGGCTCCTTATGCATTCAAATCACTCTCTTGGTACTTTGGTGTCATAAAATGATTGGTGCGCAGCGACACTTCAAGTTGAATGTACAAACAAACACCTAGCATGTACGTGTATTTGCATTACTTTGATCGTTCTCTGTAAATCTCACCTTATCACACGCCACGATTGGTTGATTATGTAACATATCTGCATGTTATTGGTCAAACTACTTTGGATGTTTTAGGCAATATAGAAATTCTGGCAAGGACGCGTCCTGGGAAAATGGCTCATATGGTCACCCTAGGCAAACCCAAGATGCAGTGTTTTGTTCCCTCGAGGAACCATGGTTACATGCATAACCTCAGACGTTCCTCTTTAGGAGCTCGAGCTGCATCGTAGGATACTTTGGGAAAGACTATGCTTGCTGCCAGATTTTAAAATCTCTGCCTAGTATGGAAGAGCACAGCTTAAGCGAGAGAAAGAGCCAAGAGCCTGACAAGTAATTGGGGACATCCCCAACCAATGGCCAAACTTCAGAAGTATTGAGTCTTGACCCCCAAGAGAGGGGAGATCAGAGGACTTAAGGTTTTAGGATAGCATCCTGATCCACTGCTTAGCATAAACTTCTTCTGGCCGGAGGCCTCAGCGCAATGTGGAAGAAACATGTAACCAGAGTGTAGCAAAGTTCGTGGGAGGAAAGGAAGAGGACAAAGGGGTCGGCTTGACTGCTGACAGGTTTATTAATAACGAAAATAACTAAAAGTTTACAAACACCCAAACGGTGACTTTTATTCTGACACAGTCGTGTAACACTTTCGGTTTACTCCTTCCGGTTTCCGTTTCCGGCTTGGGTCAGCAGTCCGTCTCTTTCTCTCGCTTGCTTCCATCTCTCCTGGCGTTTTATACTCTCTCCACGCCAATTACTGGAACAAGAAACAGGTGATGATAATTTTTGCCCAAACCACTCACTTACCGCTCATCTCCTGATTCTCTCTCCCGCTGCAGACTTTGCTAAACCACGCCCCCCCTGACACATACCCCCACCGCCCGACTCAGGCCGGGGAGCCATCCGGCCTGCAGCCCCCCCCCCATTTCTGGAGAGGAAGTCGGCCACCGCCATCTGAACACCCGGGCTGTGGACCACCTTGAACTTAAAAGGCTGAAGAGCTAGATACCAACTAGTGATCCGCGCGTTGGTATCCTTCATGCGGTGGAGCCACTGCAGCGGAGCGTGGTCCGAACAGAGGGTGAACTCCCGTCCCAGGAGATAATAGCGGAGGGTGAGGACGGCCCATCTGATGGCAAGGCACTCTTTCTCTATGGTGCTGTACTTAGCCTCTCTCTTCGAGAGCTTCCGGCTAATGTACAGCACTGGCCGTTCCTCCCCCTCTATCTCCTGGGACAGGACTGCCCCCAGCCCCCTGTCCGACGCGTCTGTCTGCAACAGAAAAGGGAGAGAAAAATCAGGAGAGTGTAACAATGGCCCGCCACACAGAGCAGCCTTGACCTGGGTAAAGGCCTGCTGACACGGCTCCGTCCACTGGACCGTATCTGGCACCTCCTTTTTAGTAAGGTCAGTCAAAGGGCTGGTGAGGTCCGAATAATTAGGAATAAACCGTCTATAATATCCCGCCAGCCCCAAGAACTGCCTTACCTCCTTTTTGGTCTTTGGACGTGGGCAGGTCGCAATAGCGGCTGTCTTATCAATTTGGGGACGCACCTGACCATGCCCCAAGTGGAAGCCCAGATACCTTACTTCCACACGCCCAATCGCACACTTCTTTGGGTTGGCCGTAAGCCCCGCTCCCCTCAGCGACCTCAGGACAGCCCTCAGATGCTGCATATGCCGCTGCCAATCATTACTAAATATAATGATATCATTCAGGTAGGCAGCCGCATATGCAGCATGGGGCCGCAGGATTTTATCCATGAGGCGCTGAAAGGTAGCAGGTGCCCCGAACAAGCCAAACGGAAGGGTAACAAATTGGTGTAATCCAAACGGCGTTGTGAAAGTCTTTTCTCTGGATAATGGAGACAAGGGGATCTGCCAATAGCCCTTTGTTAAGTCCTATGTCGAATAAAAACGGGACCTCTCGCACAGCGAATAACAAGGGCTCTAGCCACCTATCCCAATATTTGGCGTCTTCCTGAACGAACTTACGGATCATGGATTTAAGAGTGCAATTAAATCGTTCGACCAGGCCATCGGTTTGTGGGTAATAGACGCTAGTTCGAATCGATTTATTGCCCAACAATCCGTACAGGTCGCGTAGCGTACGTGACATAAACGCCGTGCCCTGATCGGTGAGGATTTCTTTTGGAACCCCCACCCGGGAGATAAGACGAAACAGGGCATCCGCAACACTTTTAGCGGAAATGTTGCGGAGGGCCACCGCTTCAGGATATCGTGTTGCATAATCAACCATGACCAATGCAAAGCGATGTCCTCGTGCCGATCGCTTTAATGGCCCGATGAGGTCCATACCAATTCTCTTGAAGGGGACCTGCATTAAGGGAAGAGGGCGCAAAGGCACTTTTGGGGCGGCCGGTGGGTTCACCAACTGACATTCCGGACAAGACACGCACCACCTGCGCACGTTGTCATGAATGCCCGGCCAAAAGAAACGGGTCATGAGGCGATTTAGTGTTGCTGCCTGTCCCAAATGGCCCGCCATAGGGTTAGAATGAGCCGCATGGAAAAGCATTTCCCTTTGGCTCTTCGGAATTAACAATCGGGTTGTATTCACTTTTGTCCGAGCGTCTTGGGTCACTCGATACAACCGGTCTTTTAAAATGGCGAAATACGGATAGGTGAGCGGGAGGGCAGCTTGGAGAGGCTGGCCATCGATGGAGCGGACCTGGTGAAATGCCTGCTTTAATATCTCATCCTGAGACTGCTCCAGAGGAAAGTCATCTCGCTCGGAGAGAATCAGTCTCCCGATTTCGTTCGGTTCCCCTGAAGCAGACCCCAGCGGCTCAGTTTCTCCCACCTGTACCCGCGCGGTCTCCTTCCGTGCCTTATTTCCCCAAGAGGCATCCGCACATAACGACCCCAATAAAACCGTAAACGCGGGCCAATTCGTTCCTAAAATTATCGGATGCCGGAGGTGGGGACTAACCGCCACCTCTACACTATGCTTTTGTCCCCGGAATTGAATAATAATTGGGATGACCGGATACTCCACCACATCCCCGTGTACACACCGCACATGAGGTTTGGTTGCATCCTGAATCCACCAAGGCCGGATATGTACCCCCCTTGATACTCACAGGTATTTGGTATGCACCAGCCTGACCGGGGGTGACCTGTGGGACGTCCGGGACCCAGATCATCGTCCCCACCTCCATCACTGGACACCTGTCCACGAAATGCTCCGGGTCCCCTGGGCGGGGCCCTTGGACTCGCGAAGTGCCCTTGGTCAAACCCGCCCCACCCCCGGGGCGGGACACGAGGAGGGCCGGCTGGTCGGGACCTAGGGAGAGGGACAGGGCGAGAGAGAGAGGGGGAAGAGAGAGAAGGAGAGAGAGAGTTAGAGGGCAGGGGTTCGCCGACCCCTGGGCACCCCACCATGTGGTCCTCCGCCAGGTGGATGGCCGAGTCCAGCGACGTGGGACGGTGGCACTGGACCCACTCGGCCGTCTTTTTGGGAAGCCAAGCGATGAACTGCTCCAGCACCACCAGGTTGACGACATGCTCCACGTCGCTTCTCTCGGCTAGTAGCTACTTGCGGCAGGAGTCCCGGAGCTGTTGGGCCATCGCGAAGGGCCGACCGGCTTCGCCCAAGTCCAGGGACCGGAAACGCTGGCGATGTTGCTCGGGCGACCGGCCGACCCGCTGGATGACGGCCCTCTTTAGGTCGTCGAAGACCAGGAGGTTCGCCACCGGAAGTTGTTGGGCGGCCACCTGGGCCTCTCCGGAGAATGAGGCGCACCGGCCACTGCTCCCGGGGCCACCCGCACGCCTCCGCCGACTTCTCAAAAAGCTCCAGGAAGGATCGTCCTGGTGCCCCATCTTATGCAGCGGTAGATGCATGGGAGCGGCGGGCAGCCCGGCAGCCTCGGCACGAACCTCCCGATCGATCCAGCTCCGGAACCTCTCGCGGTCCTCCTGCTGGGCCTGGACAATGGCCTGGAAACGCCTCTCCTGATCAGTCCTCAGGTCCAGCAGGGCCTGGTGTTGTTCGCGGTGAAGGTCCGCGAGGGAGGCGATGATATCCACAAGCGGCGTGGTGGCCGGACTTTGCATGGCGGCGGCGACGGTCCTTCTTCCTCCCGGGTTTCGGCACCAGTGTAGCAAAGTTCGTGGGAGGAAAGGAAGAGGACAAAGGGGTCGGCTGAACTGCTGACAGGTTTATTAATAACGAAAATAACTAAAAGTTTACAAACACCAAAACGGTGACTTTTATTCTGACATGGTCGTGTAACACTTTTGGATTACTCCTTCCGGTTTCCGTTTCCGGCTTGGGTCAGCACTCCGTCTCTCTCTCGCTTGCTTCTGTCTGTCCTTGCGTTTTAAACTCTCTCCACGCCAATTACTGGAACAAGAAACAGGTGATGATAATTTTTGCCCAAACCACTCACTTACCGCTTGTCTCCTGATTCTCTCTCCCGCTGCAGACTTCGCTAAACCACGCCCCCCCTGCCACACAGAGGGTGTCTGCACACTGACTGACCTAAAAAATGACCTACACGCATCAAAAGTATGAGAAGAAATAAGGGCAATGATGTCATTAAAAAAAAGTTATAGTGCTGCAGAGATATCAACCTTAATTAGCAGTAGCATTTCTAGCCCCGGTCCGACAGGTGTCGTAATACCAGTTTCGGCCATGGGAGGCGGTATGCGGGCAACATAACCACCAGCCAACCTGCAATACATGAATAACTCGCACGGCTTGTGGGCGTACCTGAACCTGATGTCAATCGTGTGGAAAGTACAGCCCACTACTTCATTTCAGTTCAGGGAAGAGAGCGGAAGGATGACTTAAGCCCTTGTCAAGAGACCACCACCCGCTACAGGGAAACAACCGCGCTCGGAATCACAAATCAAATCCGATAAGAAAAGGAGCCGAACCAGAGTAAACATCGGCACTGCTTTCAATCGCTGGAGACAACTGATGGACCTGAAAGAAATGAGGTTCGACACCGAACTTGCAACATTTCTTTTGGATTGGTAAGTTAGATGCTGTTAGTATTTCGCTAGAAGTTTGTTTTATATGTTTGTGTATTTTTTTTCAGGAAGTTATAACATAGAAATGTATCGAAGGCTGTTCTATAAACGTGCTAATGTTAGCGATGGCTAACCGTAGCTGCGTTTGATAATTAGCTAGCTATAACTTACCCATTTTTTTTATATCATAGGTAACCTGCTCTGTCTAGTCTGTTGGTCTCCGTGTCCTCTTTGCTTCGTGGTTTTTTTGTACGTGAGAAAATTGATGTGTAGCATGAAAGCGTGTGAAAAGAGTCAATTGCGTGTGTCTCACGGTGAATGCTTGAGAGTTGGCAGCTCTGGTTACGTTGGTTGGCGCTAGCTTGGTCAACATCAGCTGTCTGATGTTGACCAATGATGTTGACCGAATGCTGTCTGTCAAATTAATTTAATTCAAATAATGTGTATATACAACTCAATGTAATATGAACAAAACGAATATGAACATATTCACTGGTAAAGGTGAAGGGGAGTAGCTTGAAGATGTCATGTTTCAAAATCACTTGACATCACCCAACGTTCCTCTGGAGGCAAAACGTCCTCTTATAGCAGCGGTTGTCAATTCCAGTCCTCGCGCCCCACTGCTCTGCATATTTTGCACGTTTCTCTTTGTTAACACACCTGATTCAGATAATCAGCTCGTTAGAAATGAACTCCGTGCATGAACTGTTTTTCAAATGTTCATTGCTCCCTACTCTCTGAGCAGGGGAAATCTGTTGAAGTTTACCTCACATCGAAACATTCATTCACTGATTTGTGCTGTGCAGCGTCTTTAAACATGGACAATTGTGACATCATATACCTCTGGAAATCAATACAATTTAAATTCACGTCTTGCACACTTCAATGCACTTTGATTGGAACATATAGCTACGTTCACTTCGAACTGGAATCATGGCTGAATATCCTGTGATGTCCACTTCGCAGGGCACTTATGTTCGAATAGAACAAATGTCTGAAGCGCTAAGAGAAACGTTCAAAATGTGCAGAGCAGTGGGGCGCGAGGACTGCAATTGAGATCCGCTGTCTTATAGGCTTCAGCTATGCTCTAGGCTTGTTGTGAAGGTAGGGGCGGAGCATAAAGACTGCCGTTTCTCGTTTGTTACTCTAGAGTAGACCAATTCACTTTATTGAGGCATACTGCCCCCATCTGGTATGGAATGAGGAGTATGACTTGATTTTTTTTGCCAGATATGACAGATGGCACCTTTAATGCAGCTGAACAATTCATATATTTAAATTAAAAGCTTTATAATAAGTAAAAAAAAATACCAGTTATGACTTGATGTTATCAGGATATGCACAGGAGACAAAAGGTAGGTGAAATCAGTACACAGTGTTTATTCGCGATTTAAGTGCACGGTTGATACTTTGTGTTTCAAATTTGGACCGTGTGATGATCACAGGGTACTGGATCGTAGACAGGGGATTACGTTTGTTTCAGGAATGTCACAGCCACAGTTTGCTCATACTCGTTTTCTTCCCTTACAGATGCCGAAGTTAATTCCAGCTCAGGATAAACACAGGAGACTACAGAGACCATTGGATCACAGGTAGCGATAGAATGCTCCGGGTCCTGGGGGCAGTAGAACAAGGACAAAGATTACTGTTTCAAAAGGGTGAGTATACGTTACGTCTGGTTGGTAGTGATGTGTCAGGGGCTCAGGAGACAACTGCGTATGGTCTGTTCCTGTTAGAGGCTTGACCCAGAACTGGGGCTGAGATGACTGCTTTATAGTGCCTTGATGAGATTGTTAATGCTGATAAGGAAAAGGTGTGGGTGCTTGGCAGGTTCCTGACACTAGCCCCCCTCCAGTGTCCTTCCAACCTTGTGGGGGTCTGTCGCGAGAACTTGGAGCCTGGAGAATCTTGAGGCCAACACCATGGTGGAGCCGACAGTGGGAGGAACCAAGAGGGAGCTTTGACAGGATTTGGCAACATCTCGAGGCCGACCCACGGAGGTGGAACCAGGGTGCATGACGGAACCAGCGTAGCGGAGTGCTTGACGGACCAGGTCAACGTCGCCAGTCTGGAAGCCCAAGGCGGAGCGGCTGGCTCGCGTGCCTGAGGCGGAGCCGAGGACTCGGCTGACCAGGACGACAATGAGACGAGTGAGGATGACAGGGAAACCGAAGGAAAGGAGGAGCCGGGTGAAGCCAAAGTGGTGGAGGGTCGAGGTGAAGCCGGAGACGCCGAAGTCCATGGCGGAAGCTGATCTACGACTGACCGAGGTTTATCTGGATGGATGAGGGAGCCCGGAGGAGTCACAAATTTCACCACAAAGTTCAAACACCCTGAGATCACAGTTTACCAACCGTGACATCGGGAGCTTCTTCGGGACCTGACAGGAGATCGGGAGACTCTTCGGAGCCTGACGGGAGATCAGGAGCCTCTTCGGGGCTTAACTGGGGATCGGGAACCACTTCTTAGGTCCTGGGGCAGTAGAACAAGGACACAGGTTAGTGTTTCAAAAGGGTGAGTATACGTTACGTCTGGTTGGTAGTGATGTGTCAGGGGCTCAGGAGACAACTGCGTATGGTCTGTTCCTGTTAGAGGCTTTACCCAGAACTGGGGCTGAGATGACTGCTTTATAGTGCCTTGATGAGATCGTTAATGCTGATAAGGAACAGGTGTGGGTGCTTAGCTTGGCAGGTTCCTGACAGATGTCTTTTATTAATGTTTATTTTTTCATGACCGAACTGATATTTACAAAGAGTTAATTTAGTTGTCAGAGAGAGTTTACCACACATTACAAAAACACGACTTTCAAATATTTATTTTAATTATATTCATGCTTCTCCTGTATTCAAACCTAAAGTGACAGGTTCTGACCAGGGGCGAGGCCAGAAATGTTTAACTGGGTGGGCAGAGTGTAGCATATGAAAACTGCATATCGAATTGCCAACAGAAAATACAGCACAAACATTCAATACACGATACTAAAGCATTGAAAACAATCATTTTAATTTCAACATTTACTAATCCATTATTAAAATTAAAAGTTAAACATATTAACCATAACAAAGTTATTTAATGTGAGTTAAGGCATGACCAAACGTCAACTAAAGTTTTCTGTATGTAAAGCCTAAGAAGATGGGGCTTTGCAGATGAATGAATTATGTTTCAACGTTCAAATTGAACACTATGTTCAAACATGCGTCCTCACATAGTTAACAATTTAGGTGTGACTAACAGAAACTGACCAATCATTATTTTGACATGCGTATGGTATGCACCTATAGTAAGAGGGGAAATTAATAAACTGCCTGTAATTGACCATGAAAACTCACGTTAAATTTTTTTAAAGCACGTATATTAAGTTATAATGTAACTATACATTTATAACTTTTGATAAATAACATTCATCTGGAAAATGACCAGCTTCTCACAGGGTGGGCCACAGCTTCGCCACTGGTTCTGACAACATGCCAGGTGTGCACACTAATCCCTCCCCCAACCTGCATGCTGAAAGACGAGTATAACATATGTTAAATTCATTTAACTGAGTCATTACCAATGCTGTTTCAGGGCAATATTAAATTATCACTATGTGTCACCGTGGAGACAGGTGTCAAATGGTTTCAAAGCCTCGCCACATTTGCTTCGACTGTTTCATGAAGCCTCAGCTGCCCACCACTATGAAAAAGTACCCAGTAGTCGGAGATAACAGCACTGGCTCCGAAGTTACAAGCCAAAAACTCCAGCTTTGCTGTCTACACGATAACACTGCATTCAAAGTTTTTGAATATCTTCATCCTGGCAGACATTTTCAAAAAAGTTTGGTTTCAGTGACCTGCACTGCGTTTGAAAACTTGCCAAACCACATAGAAAAAGCTGTAGTTTTAAAAATCACCACGTTCGTGTGGACAGGGCCTTAACAAGACTAGACAAAGTGTGTATGTAAGGTGAGTCCTTTTAACCAGTGCAGGTGGAATCAGAGACAGCTAGTGATCATGATTAGAAGATTGGGGACAATAAGCATGTGAGCAGCAGGAGGGATAATGGGAAATAAAGTTCAGACAGCTGACAGAACTGGTGACAATTACAGTAGATGTATTTGTACTTGTATTTGACTTATCCAGTACTCAAATGTTATACCAATCTATGCAATACAGTAGCAATACTGTGTGTGTGTATATGCATTTCTCACACAGAACAACCTCCTTGACAGCAACCAATCTGGCTTCAGAAGTGGACATTCAACTGAGACTGCCTTGCTCTCAGTTGTTGAAGTTCTTAGAGCGGAATCCAAATCTTCAGTATTATCCTGCTTGATCTGTCCGCTGTTTTTGACATGGTTAACCACCAGATCCTCCTATCAACTCTACTGGCAAAGGGCATCTCAGGAACCACACTTCAGTGGTTTGAGTCTTACCTATCAGATAGGTCCTTCAAAGTATCATTGAGAGGTGAGGTGTCCAAGTCACAACATCTAACTACTGAGCTGCCTCATGGCTAAGTTCTTGGACCACTTCTCTTCTCTGTCTACATGATGGACCATCACCTTCAACTCAACCTTGCCAAGACAGAACTGGTTGTGGTTCCAGCAAATCCATCGTTTCATCACAATTTCACCATCAAGTTAGGCACATCAACCATAACTCCTTCAAAAACAGCCAGAAGCCTTGAAGTTATGATTGATGATCAGCTGATTTTCTCAGACCACACTAAAACTAGTACTAGAACTGTCCGATGTCCCTTTCTTTGGAACATGCTGCACAACTCCTTGTTCAAGCTCTTGTTCTGTCCAGGCTGAACTATTGCAATGCTCTCTTGGCAGGTCTTCCAGCCAGTTCTATCAAACCTTTACAATTAATCCAGAACGCGGCAGCAAGATTAATTTTTAATGAGCCAAAAAGAATACACAACACACCTCTGTTTATCAATTTGCACTGGCTACCAATTGCTGCTCGCATAAAATTCAAGGCATTGATGTTTGCCTACAAAACTACCACTGGCTCTGCACCCATTTACTTAAATGTATTACTTCAGTTAAGGTAATTATTATTACTTCATGTTAAGCTAACTGAGACTTGTTATAGCACTTATATATCATTGCTCTGTTGTTTTTGATTGCTTCCACTGTCCTCACTTGTAAGTCGCTTTGGATAAATCGTCCCTGGTTTGTATTAAAGTAAAAATGGATGATAAATACGTCTCTTAAATGGAAAAAAATCAGCTTTTTCATGTTTACAAATTAGACCAAAATTGTAGCCTTCTTAAAAACAGACTAAACAGAGAGTTTGTTGGGCATAGTGACTACAGGTGGAAATATCATTTTATTTATTTATTTTTATTTGTTTTCATAGCAATATCTGGCAATACTCCCAGAACCTAAACTGATAGTAATTAAAAGAGCCCACAGACATGTTATTGCTGACAGGATAGCACATAAGTTAAGGCAAATGAGAGAGGGGAAAAAACACATCATGATATTATCTGTCAGAAACATTATTAACGCTATCAAAACAGTAGCTTAAAACACTAGTGCAGAGATCTGTAGAGCAAGTATGTTATGTTAATGCCATTTCATATTGTAGTTAAATTTTCACAAAGTCATGCCAACAACATTCATAAAGGACACCAGACAAAGTTATCATCTATATAGCAATGGTTATTAATGAAAACTATAACAGTAATAGGCCTATGTATCGCTGAATAAATAATAAACAACTGATAAAATTATATACCCCTAACCTTTAATGGTAAATCAATAGATATACCATAATTTAACAATGCTCGTTCCTCCAAAACAGAGAAAACTTCTTTCACAGTCATTTATATATCTGTCTCTTTTAAAGTGTTTGGTATATATAATGAGTGGGGTTATTATAGCACAATTCCCACCCAGACCACACTGACAGAAATGATGGGTGGTTCCAAAATACATGGTCACATGATAGTAAAAGTGCACAGTTGCCAAGAGAAGGGAGTGGGTCAACTTACCCACTGGCTCAACTTACCTCACTCTCCCCTACTTGCATTGAAGATGAGGCAGAAGCAGGTTCAGAGAGTGAGGGAGAGCCCACTCTTATCAAAACATCTACAATAAAGTCAATTATTACAGAGTGTGCTATATTCTCTTTCAATTGTATATTTGTAACAACTGGATAATTTGTATTAACAAGCACCCACCCTCCTTTTGCCCCTTTTTTTGGTTTGGGTCACTCCCCCTACCTTCAAGCTTCAGTGTAAATATTGAGTCAAAATCAAATTGATCTGAGCGTGATTTAAACCTGGATGGCCGTAACCATTCTAAGTTTGTCTGCCTTGGGAAAGCTAGTGTTTCTCCGACATGGTAACAACACTCGTTGCCTTCTCTACTACAGCTCAACCAGGTCTTGTCCTGGAAAATATGTATTGTAGTTCAAACAAGTTGTTCGTTGTAATTTTTGAAAAGTGATTTCTGTTAAATAAAATGTCAGTTACACTTTATGGTAAGGACGAGTGTAAAGACGATCGACTCTACCTGCACGACTCCACCGAGCAAGGACACCGACAGGGCACTTGAGTATTGCTTTTCTCCTCTTTCGTTACTTTTTGTATACCTTGTTCTCAAATATCTTACACTTGTAGTCACTATGTGCTTTCAGATCTCTACTATCACTACTAACACTCGGAGAGCACGCTATGGACGTCGCAGGAAGGCCTGTCTGACAAACCTACGGCCTGTCCCTCTGACCTCTACTACTACGCTCTCTATTCCAGTTGGTCTCTGGAA
Source organism: Carassius carassius (assembly GCF_963082965.1). Lineage (NCBI taxonomy): Eukaryota > Metazoa > Chordata > Actinopteri > Cypriniformes > Cyprinidae > Carassius > Carassius carassius. The sequence continues at coordinate 28,931,225 of NC_081766.1, read as the reverse complement.
CTGCCAGTCTGCAGTTAACAAAGCAGACTTCATTTCTTCTCTTGCTACTCATTCCGGTCTCAACCTCATGGCACTGACAGAGACTTGGATCAAACCTGAAGATACTGCCACCCCTGCAGCCCTCTCCACTAATTTCACTTGTTCCCACACTCCTCGTACAACTGGGAGGGGTGGAGGGACAGGTAGGCTTATATCAAAAGAATGGAAATTTGATCTTCAGCCATCACCTACAGGTACTGGTTAATTTGAATCACATGCCATTACTGTAACCCACCCTGTTAAAATCCAGTTTGTGGTCATTTATCGTCCCCCAGGTCAATTGGGAAACTTCTTGGAGGAGTCGGATGTGCTGCTATCAAACTTTCCTGAAGATGGTACTCCTCTGGTACTGCTTGGTGACTTCAACATCCACCTAGATAAACCCCAGGCTGCTGACTTCAAAACTCTGCACGCCTCATTTGATCTCAAGCTAGTGTCTACTACAGCGACTCACAAATCAGGCAACCAACTGGACCTCATCTACACGCGCTGTTGCTCTGTGGACAACTCTTCAGTTGCTCCACTGCACACCTCAGACTACTTCCTCATTACTGCTAACCTAGCACTTACTCCTGAAGTGCCTCACACTCCAACGCAGGTCACCTTTCGACGGAACCTACGCTCACTCTCTCCATCTCGCCTATCTTCTGTGGTTTCATCCTCACTTCCTGCGCTCTCTCAGTTCTCTGCTCTGGACACGAACAGCGCTACGGACACTCTTTGCTCCACTTTAACATCTTGCTTGGACAACTTTTGCCCACTGTTGTCTAGACCAGCACGCACTGCCCCATCTGCCCCCTGGCTGTCTGAGGTTCTCCGTGAACATCGCTCTAAACTCAGGGCTACAGAGAGGAAATGGCAGAAATCAAGAAACTCTACAGACCTCAGTGTGTATCAGTCTCTCCTCTCTTCCTTCTCTGCAAATGTCTTCACGGCTAAAACATCCTACTACCACAACAAAATTAACAGCTGTTGTGACGCTCGGACACTCTTCAAGACTTTCTCTTCTCTTCTTAATCTGCCGCCACCACCTCCTCCATCGACTCTTACAGCGGATGACTTTGCAGTTTTCTTCACAAATAAGACGAGATCCATCAGCGGCCAATTCTCCACACCGCAGACTGAGGACAACTTCACAATGACCGATGCACACTCTTTCTCCTCCTTCTCCCCACTCTCAGAGATGGACATCTCCGAACTTCTCCTGTCCAATCATCCTACTACTTGTCCACTTGATCCGATCCCCACTCACCTCCTTCAAGCGATCTCTTCTTCAGTCATACCTTCGCTTACTCACGTTATCAACTCCTCTCTTCACTCTGGAACATTTCCCTCAGCATTCAAGCAGGCTCAGGTAAGCCCACTGCTCAAGAAACCATCACTAAATCCAGCGCTTCTTGAAAACTACAGACCGGTATCCCTTCTTCCATTCATTGCAAAGACACTTGAGCGAGCTGTGTTCAACCAGTTTTCTATATTCCTTGTACAGAACAACCTCCTGGACAGCAACCAATCTGGCTTCAAAAGTGGCCACTCAACTGAGACTGCTCTGCTCTCGGTTACTGAAGCCCTGCGACTAGCAAGAGCAGCTTCAAAATCCTCGGTACTCATCTTACTGGACCTTTCTGCTGCTTTTGACACTGTTAATCACCAGATTCTCCTGTCCACCCTCAGAAAGATGGGCATCTCTGGAACAGCACTCCTGTGGGTTAAGTCCTACCTCTCTGACAGATCCTTCAGTGTGTCTTGGAGGGGTGATGTTTCAAAGTCACACCACCTTGCTACTGGGGTTCCTCAAGGCTCAGTACTTGGACCACTTCTCTTCTCAATCTACATGACATCATTAGGATCTGTAATTCAGAAGCATGGCTTTTCTTATCACTGCTACGCTGATGACACCCAACTCTACCTCTCATTCCAACCAGATGACCCGACGGTAGCTGCTCGCATTTCAGCCTGTCTGAGTGACATCTCTAGCTGGATGAATGACCATCACCTTCAGCTTAACCTTACGAAGACAGAACTCCTGGTGATTCCAGCTAACCCATTGCTTCATCACAACTTCTCTATACAGCTGGGCTCATCAACCATTACTCCTTCGAGGACAGCTAGAAACCTAAGAGTTGTGATGGATCATCAGTTAAGCTTCACAGACCACATTGCTACAACTACCCGGTCCTGCAGGTTTGCCTTATACAACATTAGGAAGATTAGACCCTTCCTGTCAGAGCAAGCAACCCAACTTCTTGTCCAAGCTCTTGTTCTCTCCAGACTGGACTATTGTAATGCTCTCCTGGCGGGCCTTCCTGCATGTACTGTCAAGTCTCTGCAATTGATCCAGAATGCAGCAGCGAGGGTTGTCTTCAATGAGCCAAAGAAAGCTCAGGTTACTCCGCTCCTCATCAGGTTACACTGGCTACCAGTAGCTGCTCGCATCAAATTCAAGGTACTGATGCTAGCCTACAAGACGACCACTGGCACGGCACCAACTTACCTAAACTCATTGGTTAAATCTTATGTGCCCTCCAGAAGTTTGCGCTCTGCAAGTGATCGACGCCTTGTGGTACCATCCCAAAGAAGTTCAAAATCACTCTCAAGGACCTTTTCCTGGACTGTCCCCAGCTGGTGGAATGACCTCCCAATCTCAATTCGTACAGCTGAGTCTTTACTCATTTTCAAGAAACAGCTAAAGACTCATCTTTTTCGCCTGCACTTAACCAACTAACACTAGCACTTTTCCTTTTCTTGTCTTTTAATTAAAAAAAAAAACCTACCTATGCGTTCTATACTAGACTAACTGAGACTTGTCATGGCACTTGTATACTGTTGTTGTTCTCTTGTTGACCTGACTGCTTCTATTGTTCTCATTTGTAAGTCGCTTTGGATAAAAGCGTCTGCTAAATTATTAAATGTAAATGTAAATGGTAAGGGTACACAAATTACCATGAATTAATGCATAAATTAATGTGTGAATTATGCATTACTTCATACATTAATATCTATGTATGTGATGCAGTGCCGTCTAAGGGCCCAAAGATCACGGGCATCCAGTATGGTTTTGTGGCCTTGACCTTTACGCACAAAAATTGTTCCAGATTCTCTGATTCTTTGGATGGTATTATGCACTGTAGATGATAACTTCAAACTCATTGCAATTTTTCTCAGAGAAACTCCTTTCTGATATTGCTCCACTATTTTTCACCGCAGCATTGGGGGAATTGGTGATCCTCTGCCCATCTTGACTTCTGAGAGACACTGCCCTCTGAGAGGCTCTTTTTATAGCCAATTGAAACACAGCATTGAACTGCCGTGTGTGTGTGTGTGTGTGTGTGTGTGTGTGTGTGTGTGTGTGTGCGTTTGCATGTCTGCATGTATATGTGTGAGTTTATGGCCAAAATTATGTTAGTGGTTGAGCAGGGCAGGGGTCTTTCAAGTTTCAAGTTTAGTTACTTGTAATTTTAACATGCCCCATAGGCTAATTATCATTCTGGTAAATTCATGTAAGTAAATAAAGGTGCCATAAAGGTCACAGACCTGTAAATAATTTTTTTACAGACATAGTTACAGACATTCCCTTGAATTCCTTGTCTGTAACTTCTGGATATTAGTTTTTTCCCCTACATTGTAAAAAATCCAACTTACATTTTGTATTACAAAAATTTAGTTTTTAAAGTTAATTCAACAATTTAACATTAAAAAGTTGAGATAACACAGAAATGTAAGTTAAATAGAAAAAATGTTGATCAATTTGTTACACCAAATTAATATTTCAAGTTAGAACAACTAACAACTTTAAGTTGGTTATTAGTATTGCCCACAAAGGCTGCGCCTGCGCAGTTCGATCGCTTTTTTATAAACAACGGCATTTTAATTTCTCCTGTTTCATTTTCGAGTTTCCTTAAGTGGCGTCTGTTTATTCCCTCATTGTGATCGCTCTGGTAAGTGTAGTTCTATGTGTATCAATTCACAATATGATTTAAATGAAGTTGTTCGCAATATGCGCTTTTGTACAACATAGGTGGCGGCAAGTTAGTCAGTTAAATTTTCCCGCCTGGTCTTATTGTTGCCTAAGGTCAGACATCGCCTATTTTTTCTGCCTGACAGTGTAAGTTAATCTCTCCTGTAGGTGCTGTTTTCTATTTAATATTCACCATAAGAGTTGAAATATGTTTGTTCAAAATATGTGCTTTTGTACGCCATTTTATAATTGCCTCAGGCGGCGCCCAGTTAATGTTGGTCCGTCATTGTTATCACTCCGTTTTTTGGGGGGGTGAACTATCCCTTTAAGTTGTTATTTTATATTGTTCTCCAGCAATGAATTAATGTATCCCTGGTGGTAAAAAAAAAAAAAAAATCTTATATTGTTGCCAAAAGAATTAGTTCTAACGTGACCGCTGTATTGTTGTTGTTTTTTTTGTTTTTGTTTTTTCTTCCTGATTAGGGTGATGCAGTGCAAGATATGCAGATTTGAACAACCTGGAGGTCCTTTTGAAACATGACCAATTGTGCCACTACCAGGGAAGATACTGCCAATACCCTACCTCTACACAGATTGCATCTGCTCCTTTAAAACCACTGGTTGAAGTCTCACCTTTTAAGATCACACAAGTGCTTATCTTCACGTGAGAGTCACTTAACATTGAATGGTGAATTGTGTGACTTTAAGGAAATTTGTAAAACACCCTATTACTCCATATAAGGAGCCATTTTTAAAAAAAATCATGAAACTTTAAGGTGCCCTTTTAGCCAGTGTGGTTTTTAAAACACATCTGATTTCATCATCCAGTGGTCACAGAAGTCAAAAACATTGCAGCTTTTCCATTACAGACTTTAAAGCAAATATCATTATTCAAAATGCAGAACCAAAAGACGGCTCACTGTGTTGCTATGCACACACTTTTATCACCATTGCGGTTAATTTTATATTGCTTGTGATAGATATGAAGGACAGATATGAAAGCATTTCACATCACATTTGTGACTGGACCCGTTGTTATTTTTGCACATTATTTTGGACTTGAATTTTGTGATTAGTTTTTATTTGATGCTTTCCCAATTTAATTAACTGTGTAGAAGTTTTTAATTTTGCAACACAAATGTGACAAATAAGCTCTTAACTTGAAAAAACGTTCTATTGTAATTAATTTATTTTATTGCGAATGAAATTACTTGATTTGGTTTGTGATTTAAACTTGCTGTTCTACAAAAAAAAAAAATCAAATTGATGAAATAAAAAAAATTGTGATTCTGTCCATTTAAAGATTTTTTTGAGGACCAATGTTGTACTGAGTAGCATTTAATTTAATTCACTCATATTGGATTGACAGTGCTGAACTTTAAACTGCTTGAGTAAAACCTAAAGTTCTGAAGCTGCAATGTAACCCCCCCCCCCCCCCCAAAAAAAAAGAAAAAAGTTGAGAGCTCAAAAACCTTCGGAAGCTGGTTGCCTTAAACTTAAGTTGTCAACTTTTTTTTTATTTCTAGTCAACTAAACACAAAATTGAAAGTTTAACTAAAAGTTCACTTAACTTAATATATTATGTTGATTGAACATGCACAAAAGTTTGTACAACTAATTGACCTTTAAGTTGAGCAAACTCGAAAATCTGCTGAAGCTGGTTGCCTTAAAATTTTAAGTTGGCCCAACTTATGATTTTTTACAATGTACTTTCACAAGGCACTAAATGAAAAATTATGAGCACATTAGAAAATAAAAATTTAAAAGGTAGGAAAGTTGTATTTATGACATAAAAAGGTGAAGCAGGTGTGGTGGATATGACTGTTAGTTTATACTTGACTGATGGCACAGAAGCTGCGGGTCATCGCGGTTTGTTTATTTGCTGCAGTAGTGACTACTTGCTGGTTCATTTTATATTTCCTATAATATTCATCACTGAGACATGTTGACCTGAGATCTGTTGTTATTTTTTGTAAGCAGAATGTTGTCCCCAAAAAAGATTTTAAATGTGTTATTTTGGAACAACATAGATGCAAAATGTAAATATTTATCTCTGTTAAAATTAAGCCACTTCAAGTACTTTTAGTGTAATTTAATTGTACTTCTTTACATTACATACATAAATTCCATCAGCATATATAAACTATTGACCAAAAAAATGAATAATAATGAATCATAATAAATATCAGAACTACCTAGTTGGAGATAGATAAAGGGGAACACACCACCTCCTCAGCAAAACACAATTCTACAAAAGCTTTCAATCTTTCTCATAACATAAGTGACTACTGTCAAATTGAGACCAATTTACAAATTGCATAAATCCTTTAAAATGATACTGTAATAGTTCGTGGGAGGAAAGGAAGAGGACAAAGGGGTCGGCTGGACTGCTGACGTATTTATAAACTCAAACTTCACAAACACCAAATGATGACTTTTACTCTGACATCAACACGTTCGCACAACATTACCGGTTTACTCTTTCGGTTTCCAATTCCCGTCAGCAGTCCGTCTCCCTCTCGACTGCTTCTGTCTCACCTGGTGTTTTATACTCTCTCCGCGCCAATTACTGAAACGAGAAACAGGTGTTGATAGTTTTTGCCCAAACCACTCACTTACCGCTCGTCTCCTGATTCTCTCTCCCGCTGCAGACTTCGCTAAACCACGCCCCCCTGCCACATACCCCCCCTCCCCCCATTTCTGGAGAGGAAGTCGGCCACCGCCATCTGAACACCCGGCCTGTGGATCACCTTGAACTTAAAAGAGTGATCCGCGCGTTGGTATCCTTCATGCGGTGGAGCCACTGCAGCGGAGCGTGGTCCGAACGGAGGGTGAACTCCCGTCCCAGGAGATAATATCGGAGGGTGAGGACGGCCCATCTGATGGCAAGGCACTCTTTCTCTATGGTGCTGTACTTAGCCTCTCTCTTTGAGAGCTTCCGGCTAATGTACAGCACTGGCCGTTCCTCCCCCTCTATCTCCTGGGACAGGACTGCCCCCAGCCCCCTGTCTGACGCGTCTGTCTGCAACAGAAAAGGGAGATAAAAATCAGGAGAGTGTAACAACGGCCCGCCACACAGAGCAGCCTTGACCTGGGTAAAGGCCTGCTGACATGGCTCCGTCCACTGGACCGTATCTGGCACCTCCTTTTTAGTAAGGTCAGTCAAAGGGCTGGTAAGGTCCGAATAATTAGGAATAAACCGTCTATAATATCCCGCCAGCCCCAAGAACTGCCTTACCTCCTTTTTGGTCTTGGAACATGGGCGGGTCGCAATAGCGGCTGTCTTATCAATTTGGGGACGCACCTGTCCATGCCCCAAGTGGAAGCCCAGATACCTTACTTCCACACGTCCAATCGCACACTTCTTTGGGTTGGCCGTGAGCCCCGCTCCCCTCAGCGACCTCAGGACAGCCCTCAGATGCTGCATATGCCGCTGCCAATCATTACTAAATATAATGATATCATCCAGGTAGGCAGCCGCATATGCAGCATGGGGCCGCAGAATCTTATCCATGAGGCACTGAAAGGTAGCTGGTGCCCCGAACAAGCCAAACGGAAGGGTAACAAACTGGTGTAATCCAAACGGCGTTGTGAAAGCTGTCTTTTCTCTGGATAATGGAGACAAGGGGATCTGCCAATAGCCCTTTGTTAAGTCCAATGTGGAATAAAAATGAGCCGTGCCTAGCCGATCTAGCAATTCGTCAACCCGCAGCATTGGATACGGGTCGAATTTCGACACTGCATTCACCTTGCGGTAATCCACACAGAACCGGACCGAGCCGTCGGTTTTCGGAACTAAAACTATCGGGCTCGCCCAGTTACTGTTGGATTCTTCTATTACCCCCATGTCAAGCATAGCGCCTAATTCAGCCTGAACTACTTTTTTCTTGTGCTCAGGTAAGCGATACGGCCGGCTGCGAACTACCACGCCCGGCTCGGTCTCGATACGGTGCTGAATCAGGTTAGTACGGCCCGGTAGGGGCGAGAAGACGTCGACAAACTCTGCCTGTAATTTCGTTAAATCAGAGAGTTGGGACGGTGAGAGGTGATCTCCACCTGGAGCCAGGGCGAGGGATTGTGGTTTGATATTCGCCTCTGGTCCGAGATCATCCTCCCCCCCAATCACCGTTGCCAACATCACTGATTCCGCCTCATTCCATTTTTTTAGGAGGTTGAGGTGATAGATCTGACGGGACCCATTCCTATCGGACCGTATTACCTCATAATCGAGATCTCCGACTTGTCGTGCGACCTCAAACGGTCCCTTCCACTTAGCCATTAATTTAGAGCTCGACGTTGGGAGTAATACAAGTACTTTCTCTCCTGGTGCAAATTTGTGTAATCTAGTTCCCCAGTATGTTGGCTCTGTCGGTCCTGGGCTTGTAACAAATTCTCCATTGATAGCCGCCCCAACGTGTGGAGTTTTGTTCTCAAGTCCAGCACATACTGAATTTCGTTTTTGCCCTGAGATGGTCCCTCCTCCCAAGTTTCTCTCAGGACATCCAGCACCCCTCGGGGCTGGTGCCCATAGAGAAGCTCAAAGGGGGAAAACCCCGTGGAGGCTTGTGGGACCTCTCGCACAGCGAATAACAAGGTCTCTAGCCACCTATCCCAATTTTTGGCGTCTTCATGAACGAACTTACGGATCATGGATTTAAGTGTGCGATTAAACCGTTCGACCAGGCAGTCAGTTTGTGGGTGATAGACGCTAGTTCGAATCAATTTAATGCCCAACAATCCGTACAGTTCGCGTAGTGTACGTGACATAAACGGCGTGCCTTGATCAGTGAGGATTTCTTTTGAAACCCCCACCCGGGAGATAAGACGAAACAGGGCATCTGCAACACTTTTAGCGGAAATGTTGCGGAGGGCCACTGCTTCAGGATATCGTGTTGCATAATCAACTATGACTAATGCAAATCGATGTCCTCGTGCCGATCGCTCTAAAGGCCCGATGAGGTCCATCCCAATTCTCTCGAAGGGGACCTGCATTAAGGGAAGAGGGCGCAAAGGCGCTTTTTGGCCGGCCGGTGGGTTCACCAACTGACATTCCGGACAAGATGCGCACCACCTGCGCACGTTGTCATGAATGCCCGGCCAAAAGAAACGGGTCATGAGGCGATTCAGTGTTGCTGCCAGTCCCAAATGGCCTGCCATAGGATTAGAATGAGCCGCATGGAAAAGCATTTCCCTGCGGCTCTTCGGAATTAACAATTGGGTTGTATTCACTTTTGTCCAAGCGTCTTGGGTCACTCGATACAACCGGTCTTTTAAAATGGCAAAATATGGATAGGTGAGCGACCCGCTGGACGATGGCCCTCTTCAGGTCGTCGAAGACCATTATAGTATTATAATTTGCATAGATATGCTTTATTTTTTTCTCAGTTTACCTTTCAAAGCTTTACTAAATCTTCATCAAGCTTGACATGAGTGTCCATTTTTATCCTCTTGTCTGTTGTCATGTGTCAATAATTTTTTTTTTACATGAAAATTATTTATTTCGACAAACACAAGGCATTGTAATGGGCTCTTGATTTGATTTGATTTTTTCAACAAAAAAAAATTTTTTTGTGACACGTCAACACATTTTGGTGAGGAAATCAAACAGTGGCATATTTTAAATACAGACAAAACAATGATAGACCTCTGTTAGTGTACAGATACATGCCCATACAGCCATCTCTGAAATATTCAAAAACAATCAAAGGTCCAGTGGGGTTTTCCCATGCAGGCATTGTCTGCCCTACCTTGCAAAGCTGATTGCCATTGATATGAAGGGACAAAAGAGCAGAGTCCTGAAAATGTATTATAATTAATAATAATAAATTATTACTTTAGAATTATAAATTAGAGCTAGTCTTACATTACAACTCTGAAAAAACAATTAAAGATATTTTTTAACAATATTTATTTAAAGGGTTAGTTCACCCAAATAGCAAAATTATGTCATTAATAACTTACCCTCATGTTGTTCCAAACCCTTAAGACCTCCTACATTGTATTTAGCAGACTTTTTTATCCAAAGCGACTTACAAATGAGGACAATAGAAGCAATCAAATCCAACAAAAGAGCATTAATATGCAAGTGACATATAAGTATTAGTAGTGTTATATTTAATTCGGGTGGTGTTAGCGCAGTGGATAAGACGCATGCCTGTGGTGTGGGAGACCCGGGTTCGAATCCACTGTGAACCGCCAGTGTGTCCCTGAGCAAGACACTTAACCCCTAGTTGCTCCAGAGGCGTGCGACCTCTGACATATATAGCAATTGTAAGTCGCTTTGGATAAAAGCGTCAGCTAAATGAATAAATGTAAATGTAAAATGTAATTTTTTAAAACATGGTGCAGCATTTTTTTTCCAAGCAATAATAAAAGGACACATTTAATTTATATTTTTTCTTAAATCTTATTTTGTATATAAAAAAACAACAAAAACGTGCATCAATTCGCGAAATCAAATTCGTGAATCGAATCGTGAGTTGAATTAATCGTAACATCCCTAGTAAACATATTATTATTATCAGAATTAGCCTAGTAATGGTAATAGGACTACTGGTAGTATCGTTATTAATAAATATAATATCCATGATAGAATTAAAATGATGACTATTATGGTTGGGCAGAAACAACCACAGTAAGGACTTTTGTCTCATTTTCGCGGTATTGTGCCGGCCGGAAGTGGAGTCAGGATCGAAGCGGCTGCAGGCAGTTCTCTTCATCACGCTCTCGCGCGCGGCCATCTTCCTTCAGCTCGAGAAGACCGTTCCTGCAGACATGGCCGACTACTCTAATGTGGCTCCGCCGTCCTCAAACACCGGTGGAGGGATGAACGATGCTTTTAAAGACGCCCTTCAGAGAGCCAGACAAGTGAGTTTTTTGAAAACGTCAAAAACAGTTCGTGTCTTTAAACTTTAAATTAAAAAATTGATATGAAACGCAACCGTCTCGTTACGTTAGCTAATGTGCTAACGTGAGGCCTTGATGCGTTGTAACAAAGAGGTTTCAGTTGTGTGTTCAGATTTTTCTTCTATTTCTTTGTTTTTTACTCTTTCATTTTAAAGCTTAATTAAAGACGAATGCTTTTGATAAATGAGTTTATTTCACACTCGCTCCAACGAGCTAAAAATCTAATTAGTAGTTTAAGCTGTTCGAATTATTAGACAGTTAAGTAAACTGTGATTATATTGTGCGTATAACGTTACACAAACAGTCACCTATTGCTGGAATTAGGTTACAAGGTGTAGGAGGACCTTAATGTATATGTGTTTGATAATGTTGATTTCCATCCAATTATGAAGAAGCCATGTAACGTAACGTTAATTCCAACTTCCTACGTTTTTTTGGTGCTGCTGAGTCCGACCTAGTTTTGTTCAGGACAACAGTGCAGGCCACACACTGTTATAGTGTTATAATCATACCGAGTTATTGAAAAACTTTTGAACTTCGCGTATCACTATATTATTTTAGATAGCTGCCAAAATAGGAGGTGATGGAGTATCCCCCTCTCCAGTTTCCAATGAGTTTGGTTATGGAGGACAGAAGAGACCTCTTGAAGATGGAGGTAAGCTCATAGGTGCATTGTAGTGGTTTTGTTGTTGTTGTGCATAATAGTCAACATAAACCACAGTATAATCTCCTTAAATCCTGTGGTATTCTTAACTTATATAATGAATATATTGTTATATTTTAGTTAATGTAATTTTTTATATTTTGACTGGATTTTATGGTATGAAACAATACTCACTGACTCACAATATGCAAATTTATATTAATGTAAAAATTTAGGTGAGTTTTTTTATATATATATATATATATATATATATATATATATATATATATATATATACTTATTTTGTACTTTGGTCAGCGATGCTACTAATTGTTTTAGATTCCAGTGTTTTGGTCTAAGCTGTTGGTCTTTTTTTCTCTCTCTCTCTCTCTCTCTCTCTCTCTCTCTCTCTCTCTTCAGATGAACCAGAAACCAAGAAGGTTCCACCAAGTGATCGTAAGCATTGCGATTGTCTTCTAGAAGGAACTAATTAGCTATTAAATATGTATTTAACTGTTTTAAAGATATGTCTGTAGCTCATCTCATAAGTTTCATGCTTTCATTTGCATCAGCTTTTTCATCTGTAATGGGAGGCATGGGTGGCCCAACAAGGTAACAGTTTTATTATTTAATGGTTAATTTGATCATTTGTAATTTAAACATAATGGTACATTTCTGCTCTGCCTTTTGTCTAATGTTGTTTTCACATCTCTGTGCAGGTCTATATCAGAAGAGTTCAAGGTTCCAGATGGCATGGTTGGCTTCAGTAAGTGGACTTGTGGCGCATTTTCACTGCGTTGTAAGACTCGGCACGGCTCTGATCGGCTTGCTTTTCCACCAGGGTTTCCCATACATTCATTAATTTGTGGCGGCCCGCCACAATATCAACGCTGACCGCCACGGATTGATTCAGATTTTTAAACTATTTAATATGGGTACAATTGTATTTTATTGTAGAGCTGCGCGCTGCTTGCTCCCTCCCTCTCACAAACTGACAACGGAGGCACGCACGACCAGCTCTTCCTCTTCGAACACGATCTGAATCAAAACATGAGCTTTATATTTGGATATTTGGAAGAATGTTTGTAACCAAACAGATCTCGGTCCCCATTGACTACCATAGTATATATTTTTCCTACTTTGGAAGTCAATGGGGACCAAGATCTGTTTGATTCTTTCATTCTTCCAAATATCTTCCTTTGTGTTCAGCAGAACAAAGAAACTCATACAGGTTTGGAACAACTTGAGGGTGAGTAAACGATGATAGAATTTTCATTTTTGGGTGAACTATCCCTTTAAGGTATCTGACACTAAGTGTTGGCAATGGAAATGTGTACTTGTCACTAAAAATATATGAGATATATTTATGATATATTTAACTTAACCCCCCCGGTCCCCAAACACCGCACCACCACAAATAGAATCTAATTCTGCGGGAAACACTGTAGTACTAGGGCTGGAATAATAAATGAATGAATCATAAATCGAGAAATGATTCTGCATTGGTTCTGAGATTTTCTGAAGGCATCGCGATTCTCTCTTGAATCGATTCTGAGCTTAGTTTTTAACAGCAGATGGCTGAATTTTTTTTTTTTACTTAATTATTTGTGATATAACCATATACCGTGATAAAAGCTTCAGCGATTGTGAAAATTTGATGGCGTCACATATCTAATGAACATACAATAGGACTATAAATTATTACATAATTAGCCTATTAAACAGAGTCTGAAGCTGAACTATTTAAAAAAGGTTTCTGAAAAGCGTTTTTGAAGCCAAAGCATGTGGAGCAGGCCGTCGCCATCTTGGTAGCGCATCACTCCTGGATAATCGAAAAATGGGCAGACGGGTGGGAGCTGGTCGCTGAAACCATGCCCACCTAGCTTGACGTTTTTTTTTTCTGCTGTAAAGGCATTTTAACATGGGGAGTATATGGTATTGACTCCCTTTTGTGGCCAGTTGACGAATTACAGTTTAAGTCACATCTGTATGGGGGTTTACGAAAGGGAGTGGGAGGTTGCAGATTGGATGTGACTATCATGGATACTTTAATCGCAGGATGTGTGAGGTTTAGTTTAGGGCTGCAACTAACGATTATTTTGATAATCGATTAATCTGTTGATTATTTTTACGATTAATCGATTAATCGGTTTATGTACTTATATTTTAGTTTTGCCCATTTTTCTCCCAAGTAAATTATTAATAAAGGGTCTTTATCATTCAGCATAGATTTTTAAGAGATTTTAACCATTTTGCATTGTCATATCCTCATCAAAAATATACCTGGAGTTGTTTTATTATGTGTCAGTAATCCTTTGTCGAACTCTTCTGCAATCAAAACACTGACCCATACTCTAGCAAATTTCACAAGGAGATTTCAAATAATGTTTTCATCATGGCAGTCTTTAGAGCTCCTAAAGTAGTTTAACATCCCAAACAAAGCTTAAGGAATCTTTCAGAACATATTTTCACGAAGAAGGATGAAACAGAATAAAATTGCAGTACATTGCATTTTATTATTTACTGGGAAACAGCTTTATAGCTTATGCTGTGAAATTCTATACAATCCTTCGAATAAAGTGCCAATGGCATGAAACCTGAATGGAACTCACAATTTAAAGTAAAATCCATCAGAAGGTTGTCCAGAAAAAAAAAATTGGACACACAAAAAACTGCTGTGTGAAAAAGAGAAGTGCATTTCAAATATCTTTAAACATTTACCTCTCTCATTCAGTCATAATTAGGCTGCGAGACTGAATTATGAACTGGTAAACGACAAACTGATCACAGAACGTGTTTGTAAAGCCTCAAATGTTAACTGTTAAAATGACGACTCGTTTGTTACGACTAAACATTTGCAAACAACATTGTACTGGAGAATCTGCACAAATAAAAGTCTTAGGGATCATTCACATATCGCGCCTAAAAACGCGTGGAAAACGCTAGGCGCACCGCTTTCTCCTTCTTTCCAAAGCGCTCGGGCAGAAGCGCATCTGCCTTTGCTAAGCAACCATGACGTGCTCTCTCCATGAAGAGGCAGACATTTCAGCAAAGGATAAGCTCTAAAAATCGCACCCGCGTTGCGCTTGCGGCTCTCTGAAAAGTTGAGATGTTTTTAACTCGATGCAGTGCGGACGCGCCTGGAAAAACGGGCGCGTCGCGACCGCGTTTCCTTTCCATTATGAGTGCGCATACCGCGCGCCTACATTGGAAATAACGAACTTGAGCATGAAAAAGACGCGATATGTGAACGGCCCCTTAAACAGTTCAGTAGTGCAGAGTTTACAGGTTAATCCTCTTTTTTGATGGCTCAAAGTAAAGTACTTCCTCATCCCGCTGAACTTTTACTGTCTATGGCAGAGACGCTGTTCGGGAAGCACGTGACCTAAAACGAGGCCAGCTATTGGCTATTCGCTACTTCTCCTGCTGTACTGGCTGAGTAAAACCTCCGGTGGCTCATTACTGCCACACTTTGGTCACCGCAGATTTGAAATATGCACGAAATGAGCCGCTTACGGCAAATAAAAGTTATTTAGCAACTAATCGATGACTAAATTAGTTGACAACTATTTTAATAATCGATTTTAATCGATTAAATCGATTAGTTGTTTCAGCTCTAGTTTAGTTTACTGATCTTTATATTTATACTGATTGTTTGCTTTGCTCACACAAAGAGCGAGCGGTGTGGCTGGCGTTTTCCATGTGTTTTTAGGCACGACATGTGAACGGCCCCAAAGTCTGTCTACACTGGATGCGACGTGACCATAACATACCATGTGATCTTTGTGTCAGTATGTCATAAATAGAAAGCGACATCAGTTTACTGTCTGGGATTTGACATGTCATGCCGCGTCCAGTGTAGTCAGTCACAAAGCATCAGGTGAGAGCCAGGCAGATGCACACGAACACTTAATTCCATACATGTGTGCGTCTATTTATGTCTGAAATGCTGTGCTCTGCAAGTATCCTTGTTAACACAGTTGCTTAGGTGAAGGTAAACAATTGAGAGAGAAAATGGATGTCTAACAGTATATTGATTTACAGCAGTTTAATGTTCCTGTTGCTTTTTGTCTTGAATGTTAATCGAACAACAAAACACAAAGAAAACTCACTTTTTTGTATCTTTAACACAGATTTATTAGGTTTAATTTATAGAGAAAATCATGCAGTGTTATATTACATTTGATTATTCAATTTCTGTACCTGAATACTTTTAGACTGAACCTGAAAAATATAAATCACTGCTTATTTCATTTGTATCTTTGTTCTGTTATGTATCTGTGCTTGTAATTTATTTCCTATGCTGAATAACTCCCCTACAAAATCATCCCCATCACTGATTCCTTTTTTCCAGATAGAGCTATTGAAGTCATCTGATTTTTTTTTCACGTTGCAATATATATCGCAGAAAAAAAAATTTCCCCGATATTGTGCAGCCTTATTCCTAAGTTTTTCAACTTTGGTACACATGTGATCCTTGTAGTGAAAAAGATAAGCATCAAGCCCTGTCTACTGCTGTGATTGGTGTCTCGTGTCGCAAATCCAGTGACACTGGTAATGATTATTCTCTTTGTCCAATCAGTGATCTGCAGTGTTTGCACATCACATTAAAGTGTTGGTATGGCTTGTTTGGAGCCTCAACTGAGGTGGTACTAATTAAGCGAGTCGTACCATGCAGTGGAAAAGTACCAGAAAGTGAGCCATACCGAGCTGTACCGTGCCGTTCCATGCAGTGGAAAAGCACCATTACGAATTCGGAAAAACAAATATCCATTACTACGTGCTTTGGAGTAATTGCATTTAAATCTGATAAAAAAATGCCATTCTAATTAAACCCTTTTTTTTCAGTTATTGGAAGGGGAGGAGAACAGATTTCTAGAATACAGCAGGATTCAGGTTGCAAAATACAGATTGCTCCTGGTGAGTCAAATTGCTGTGTCCTGGCTTTGCGTTTCATAAGTCTGATTGTTGTCAGCTCTTTGGAGGGGGAAAAAAATGGCAATGCTTATTCTGCACTCTACCCAACAGACAGTGGTGGCATGCCTGAGAGGTCAGTGACATTAACAGGCGCACCTGATTCAATCCAGTGAGTATCTCCACACATTCAGAAATTTTTGGTGGGGTATTTTTTTGTAGTGGGTGAAATTAAAAAATGTAATTTTTGTAATAGGGCTGCAAAGAGGTTGCTCTCAGAGATTGTAGAGAAAGGCAGACCTTCTCCAGCATTCCACCACAATGATGGACCAGGGATGTCTGTTCAGGAGATGATGATCCCTGCCTCCAAAGCTGGTTTGGTCATCGGAAAGGGAGGAGAAACAATCAAACAGTTACAGGTAAGGTGCACAAATTGTTATTTGGTTTAAAGTTTCTACATTTTCTTTCACTTTTTACCATAAAATAGTTTTTTTTTCCTTAACAGACATTTACTTATTTAATTGTTCAACACTTGTGTAATAGGAACGTGCTGGAGTCAAAATGGTCATGATTCAAGATGGACCCCAAAACACAGGTGCTGATAAACCACTCAGGATCTCTGGCGATCCTTTTAAAGTTCAGGTGGGTACATATAAACCTTTGCAATTCTACGTTGAAGTTATTCCAAATTATGGGCTGTATATCTAAATCAATTTAAATGTCTTGGTCTGTGTAGCAAGCTAAAGACATGGTGATGGATCTAATCAGAGATCAGGGTTTCCGGGAACAGAGAGGAGAGTATGGTTCTCGAGTAAGCGGTGGAGACAGTCTGGATGTATGTACGGTTTTATGAGAATAACCTTTCTTTGTACATTTAGATAGAAATTTGAAAAGCAGTTTATTAAGTGTGTTGCTGTTGCTCTAGGTCCCTGTGCCAAGGTTTGCAGTGGGAATTGTGATTGGTAGGAATGGTGAAATGATCAAAAAGATTCAGAATGACACTGGTGTGAGGATTCAGTTCAAACCAGGTAAGAAAGATTGCTTATGCTCTTTTGAATTTAAAACCTTTGATGTAAAAAAAAATCTTAATATCTTAATTTTTTTTCTCTCCAACTAGTTATTCGCCATGAAAATAGCTAAGGAAGTTAGCATGATGTTAAATCACTAGCCAACCAGACTTTTGATGCAAGTACTTGTTGTTTTGCTCCAGATGATGGCTCCACACCAGAGAGGATCGCTCAGATTATGGGGCCTCCAGACAGGGCACAGCATGCAGCAGATATCATATCTGACCTGCTGAGGAGTGTTGAGGCCGGAGGCCCCCCTGGTCATGGGGGCAGAGGGAGGGGCCGTGGACAAGGAAACTGGAACATGGGCCCTCCTGGAGGCCTGCAGGAATTCACTTTCACTGTGCCTACCATGAAGACCGGCCTAATCATTGGAAAAGGTAAATTGTTGATAATTGCTTTACCTTTAATGGGATATGCAATTTTTATATGACAGAAATTGGTAATGAATGAACATTGTGATGATTTCTTCTCTCTCTCTCTCTCTCTCTCTCTCTCTCTCTCTCTCTCTCTCTCTCTCTCTCTCTCTCGTTTTCTAGGGGGTGAAACCATTAAGAACATCAGCCAGCAGTCTGGAGCCAGGATAGAGTTACAAAGAAACCTTCCACCTAATTCAGACCCTAATATAAAGATCTTCACAGTCCGTGGATCACCTCAACAGATTGATTATGCCAGACAACTGGTCGAGGAGAAGATTGGAGTGAGTGCCTGGATTTTCACTATGCCTAAATGTGCTAATTTATGGGGTTAAGACATTAATTGATTGTCTTTCTGAAATGTTTCTCAGAAAAAAAATTCTCGATTTATTGCCTGATTTATACTTAAAATGATTTTGGTTTGTCTTAGGGTCCAGTTAGCCCTATGGGTGGTCCTCCTGGGCCCCATGGAGGTCCTTCTCATGGCCCTCCCGGTCCACCAGGACCACCTGCTCCCATGGGTCCATACAACCCTGGGCCCTATGGCCAGGGCCCTCCTGGACCACAGTAAGGAGTTTCTCTTTCATAATGTTTAGCATGTGTCAGTTTTTTCACTTGGTCTTTGACACTTATTTTTAAAATAAACTTAGTGTATTTTATTATTATTATACAGTGGTCCCCCGGCACCATACCAGCCTCAAGGCTGGGGCAACGGATACCCCCACTGGCAGCAAGGTCAGCCAGATCCCAGTAAGTGCTCGTTTCATAGCTGTGCTAACTAGGGTTGGTTTGGAATTAGGTTACCATTATGACTGTTATGTACAAAACTGAATCAGAACGCAGATTTCGATGCCATTTAAATGCTTGAGCTGTCGATTAAAATATTTGGAGTAGTTAGCCTACCATTAACTAGCTACATTAACATGCTTAAAATAAAATGCCTAAAGATAAACTTCCCTTGTAATGATTTGCAATGTGTTTCTAATCTAAGCCTGTTGTCCAACAAAACAGAACATTAACATATTTTTACTCCACAACATCAGTCAGATGCTTTCTTTTGTGATCTGATGTGACTTCGTATCACAGAATTAGGCAGAAAATATATTCTATACTGTAAAAAAGGCATGTTGATTTGCAATGGATTATAAATCTACTTAATTCTGAAAATACCAGAGATGGCTTGAAGAACCGATAAACCATTCATCATTGCAGTCAAGTGTTTGTTCATTTTTCATCATTCAAAACATTGTCTTTTTATTCAGTCACATTGATGGCTTAGTTTATATTAGGAATTTCTTGAGTGTCATGAGTTCTGTTCTGTTTAGTTCTTCTGTGATACATATGTGGAGTTCCTGTGTGAGGTTTGACCTCAGGCTTCCAGTACAAATTAAACTGATATTACATGCGTTTAGCACTCGAGAAATAATACTTCTCTCAGAAGAAATTTGAAGTAGACATATAATCATCCATGTTATTCTCCAATGTTCAGGAGTTTTTTTTTAATCGCAAAAAACACTGATGTGCCAAGCCACCAGAACCAAGCCTAACTGTATTGTTGCATCCCTACAAAGAATATTGTCTACTTTCCTGTTATTAGTACTGTAACTGATATTATTGTAGTTGGGTTAGGTGGCTTAGGTTTTATTGTAAATTTAAATTAGTTGGTTTATATTTGTATTTCTGTATACTTCAAACTTTTAATTTATTGTTTAGAGGTCCCACATAGTCAAAACTGAAATTGTACGTTTTTTTTTTCATGATAACTGATGCGATATTACACTGTTCCAGAGCACATGTATGACTGCCAGCCTTGAGTGACAGTCTTACTAACCAATAGAGTGAACGCATCTCCATTCTCCTCAACTGCGTAAACACCAACCATTTAAAAAAAAAAAAAAAAAAAGAGAGACAGCAGGAGAGAGACCGAGTGTGATTATGGCATATACAGGGTCAGATCAATAGTTAGGCAAATTAAAACTATAGAATAATGTTGTTACTAGAGCTGTAGCAATCGAATATTTTAGTAATCGAGTATTCTACCAAAAATTCCATCGAGTAATCGGATAAAATGTGTTTTTGCTGAATTAAAGTGCAATATTAATTATGCAAGAGAAAATAAGTCTCCTGGGTCTCTTAAAATGAACAGCTAAGTTTCCTTTTTTAGAAAAAAAATATATTTTTTAAATGCATAGAATGCAATGCATACATCAAAAATAAACATTTAATTATTACCCATTGTTTTTCAGTCTGTACTTGTACTGTGAACAATGACAATAAAGTTGACAGATGAATTAAGTGCCATTCAATTGGGTTTTAAATAAAGCATTTTCTGAGATGCACATTAAACACATAAAAAATTGATTTAATTTCTTTTAATTATTGAAAATTAACTTAACTTTTTGGAAAACAAAGGGGATTTACTATTAAAATAAAAAAATGGAAGAAATGTTGTGAGATTAAACCTTAAAAAAATGTTTTTTTTTTTTTTTTTTTTTAGTAGTAGGATATTTATTTTTTTAGTAGTTCAGCTGTATTCTGCAGTTCTGTGTATGTGATGTGACGCTAGTTTTACTCAAATCAAATGTTCAAATGCTCATGAAGTGACTGTCAGAGCAGTTCTGGAGATGTTGTTCATGTGTTCACGTCCTTATTTAGTGAGACAGCAGACGCTGAAATTACCGGAGCATCACGCTTTATGTAAATAAAGGAAGTCACGCTTCTGCTCCATTCATTAACACAGACATGCAGAACATGCAGGATTCATATTTAAATAGACTGTTCCGGCTTAATATTTACAGATATTGGTCCATATCGTGATTTGATGTAAGTGCAATGACCTATTTTTGATTAATTCATTCAAAATTTGGCAAATTCCGTGCCATTGCGCGTTAAACTGTAAATTCCATTTTTATGACTGGATTCTGCGATTCCCTCCGCGTTGTCTGCATCGCGGAAATCATAGGGCCCTAGTTGTGGTATGCCAGCTCTATCTTGCAATGGACATACACCACGATGTTCTCTTTACGTTTGCCCGTGCCCTCAAATCAAAACAGCTGACGATTTCGGACGCAACACTTGTGTCTCCTTCCGCTTTGTGGGTGACGTAAACGCGTTGTCACATTTTTGAAAAAATCATTGCGAAAGAACCTGACGTGAGATTTAAAATAAATTAAAAGAGGCTTCGAGGCAGAGGAATTTGCCTCGATCATTTTTTGTAATCGAGATACTCGAGGAATCGTTTCAGCCCTAGTTGTTACTTAAGCTTCAAAACGACACTGATCAAAAAAGGTCATTTGCAAGAGCTACGTCAAAATGCAAGAATTAACGTTCAAGAGCTCCCTTATCGGTTCTGTTTTCAGTACCGGAGAATAAAAGATGCATTCTTAGATGTTTTGTTAGTACATCTTACACTTTATCTCCCCAACAGATTAATTTAAAATGTTTATAATGCATGTTCGCTATTCCCAATTCAGAAGACTGCACACACAGACTACGTCTCTGAATGCTTCTCATACTCCCTCCTCTCTGCTCCATGCGGTGCAAATCCTGCGTCGCCGACGAGCCTTTTACACTTGCCGCATTCACGCAGCCAGTTTCGTAACACTCGGTTATATTCGCGTGTGGCCCTGCACCTCTCCTCGAGCGCATCTGGCAGTATGGATGAGGCTTAATGCACGTGCGCAACCTGCGTCGACTTTTGCCTGGCTCCACGTTTAAAACGAATGTAAATTCGAACTGCTTGCTAATATCACATGAATGAAATGAAACATTCAGCACATTTTCCACTTGTTCTTAAAATCCAAAATACAATATAACATATGTAATACTTTAATAATTGACTAAATAAATACAGTTCTTTATAAAAAATAAACAAATATTTCCAGTGGAATTCAGTAAGTTCATTCTAAAAAAGTAGTTATACCATTACAATCTTGCCTGCTGAAAAAAAAAAAAAAAAAAATATATATATATATATATATATATATATATATATATATATAGAACCCCTCCCAAAACACAATTGAAAATTGATTGAATTTCAGGGTTATAATGGGAATTGTATTGGTTTTAATGTAAACTAAAATGGTGTCTATTTGATGGATTCTATTGATGGGATGTAATATGGCAGTTGGCAACCAATAGAACAACAGCAATTCCTATTGGATTAATTCCTAAAACAAAAAGGAATTTTGTAACTGTTTAAATGGAAACTATTTTTTTTTTTAAAAGCAGGGTAATGATACTCATACGTTGTTGCACATTATTGACAATATTGAGCTGAAGCTTGACTTTGCAAATTTAAAATCGCAATATCTGTCAAAAAAAATCGCAATTAGATATTTTCCCAAAATTGCACAGCCCTACAACCTGCATAAAGTAGCTGTGATTTTTCACTGTTGTGACTGTTGTGAAAAAGTTGAACGACAGTCACTGCCTTCAGTCACCACCCCAAACACCACCCCCCCTCCCCCCCCCCCCCACCATTTCACTCTACTTTTGCCAACCCCCTAGACAACATCATGACCAAAAAGCTGCACTCAAACACACCTCAAGAGTGCAGTTGACGGCAAATTAACGTGCATTCTGCGCATGCGTGATAGGAACGAGCTGTCCATATCAGCAGCTGTTAATAGTATATATTCGTCATTCAAAAGGAGAAACTGAATCAAAGATATAGGAGATAAATGCAGATATATGAAACATAAACAAAGCAGTGCTTGTTTACCATTATGAATATCACTAGTTGATAACTTTAATCATTTTAAGCGGCTCATGTGAAAATATTTGCGCATAAGAATGAATAGGAAAGATCACGTAACGTTTAAACTGCCTTTTGTCTGTACCGCCTTTATATACGTGATTGCTTTCATCACTTTTGCTTTAATTCTGGGGCACTGACTCATTCGCTAAACTGAACATCCAATCAGAGCTCTCACTCTTGTTAATCTTGTTAATCAATTTTTAATCTTGAGTACCTATAGAGTAGTACTGCATTCTTTATATATACAAAAAGTCTTTAGTTGTATATTTATAAAAGAAAAATACAGCTTTCTGATTTTCTCTCCAGAAAAAGCCGAGCTCCTGGAGGCGTGCCGTGGGCGGAGCTATAATACTGATGTTTCGTGTTCCCATTAACATATATTCACTTACATGCTGATTTCCAACAAAAGACAGAAATCTGATGCAATTGTACTTACATGAATGGGGTCTTTTATCACTGGGATTGCTCCATGTTTTAATAGCCAACGATGTGCAAATCCGGTCTCGACCTGGGCCTTGTTTATAAAACATTCATCACTCAAATGACCAGAACACACAAAGGCACTTGATACACTGTTACTGCCTCAGACAAACAAACTGCATCCACTGTTCATGTAATGCTGGGTTCTTTGGGAAGCTGAACACTGTAAACTTTCCCTCACATCCAAAAACGCACTTATTTGGAGACATTCTTGAACAAATCCAGCGCTGGCGACTATTTCCCGATGAAGTGCGTTGATATGCAAGGTCCCGCTCTCCTCTGGTCAACGTGTGCGCAGGTGCGCTTTTCCGAGAGAAATGCTCATATAAGGAGTTCCACTCTCGTCTACGTCATTAAATCCATGATCGAAAAAACCTGCCAAAACTTGTACCAACCCGGAAGTAAGATTTTCAGCACTGAAATTCTCAGTCATTCTTCTAAATTATTCTTTAAAACTTTGGCCATGTTTAGCATGAGAATCCATCTATTTAACACTGAACAACTCTGAATATATGAAACACCATTGTACCCCCCCCCCCTTTAAATTTGGAAAACTGCCGCCGATGAGTGGAACAAACCAAACAAATTAGCCTAACCATTGTTCACCGTCGGCCCAACATTGGCCAACCAACGGCTTGGTGTATCCCGGCCTTTAAATACATGAGAATCAGCGCTGGATTGAATGGGCCGTCTCCAGTTTCCCTGTTTCGACCTGTTCTTAAGCAGACCCACTGAGAAAGGAGCTGTAAAAATATGATGAGTATTATAATGAATATAATGAGTAAAGGTTTTTGGTACTTATACCGCAAATATATATTCTTAAGGGCATCAAAACCTAAAATAAAACTCCATAAAGTTGTAGAACATGTGACCTTTAAAGGTTATTATAAGTATTATTTAATAAAAATATATATATTTATATTTCATGTCCTCCACTGTCGGTTTGTGGCTTTTTTTTTTTTTTTTTTTTAAGTATCGGTTGTTTGTTCTGCAGATAAAGCAGCGGCTGATGCTAATGCAGCTGCATGGGCAGCCTATTATTCTCAGTACCAACAGCAGCCCCAGGGCCCCATGACACCAACTTCAGCAGCCCCTGGCACAACCCAAACCAACGGACAAGGTACAATTATTATTATTAGTAGTAGTATTTAATTTTTTTACCTGCACTCCAAAAAACTGTCAACCTCCCTTCACTCTAGATCTACTGTTGTCTGTTGTACAGTAGTACTTAGTAGCCTTTCAGTGTAGCCATCACTGCACAGTACAGTGTTGTCTTTCTGTTAGTTTTATACGTTGTTCTGGGATGGCCGTTTTCGACTAGCATTCATGGACAGGGCATTTTCTGAGACACTCGACCTGTTTGTGCAAAGTGCACCACCTAGCTAGGTGGAGGACTTTCTGCAGCCTTAGAAAGAATGGTTCTCAATTTCTAAAATTGTACCATTTTTAACAGGTGACCCGCAAGCTCCAGGTCAAAGTGGACAGGCAGATTACACCAAGGCCTGGGAGGAATATTACAAGAAATTGGGTATAAATATTTTGCCAAATGTAGCTTGAGGTCATTTTCTTTGAGAGATCAGGTTAAATAGCAGCAGGGCTTGAATAGCCAATCAGTCCTGTTTTACATTTGGAGTCTAGCGGGGTAAATTAGTGGCCGAGTTTTGTCTCTGGTGCTTGTCCACAGAAATATTGGTCTCAAACCCTGCTGTTCAGAATGAGGAGCTGTAGTGTCTCAGATAGAATAGGATTGCCACAATGAAAAACTGGAATGAGATGATACTGGTCAGTTTTGTATATGTATGTAATGGATACATATGTACACATTTTCAAATTTGTGCCCGAGTTTACGGTTTCATTGCCAGTTGTACTTGTAACTGAATTTTTTAATTCCTGAAACTTGAACATTTTAATGCTAACTAAATTTGTTTTAATTGAACAGTTATTTTAATGTTCGTATAAAAAAATGGTGGTAGACTTTTAGTATAGTTGCATGTTTTAACCAGAATTGTCAGTAAATAAGTCATGTTATTTTCATTGTAATTGTTATAATGTTTTAGCTCTTGATTAATGTCTGTTTAATCTCATCTCTTCAGGTCAAGGTCAGCCGCAGCAGGACTACACAAAGGCGTGGGAAGAGTACTATAAGAAACAAGGTAAGATATGGTAGATGCTTTGTTTTCTAAGTTTTGGGCAGCTGCAGCTCTTTCACAGTCCTCTGCAGTAGAGCTGCTGTGGTCTCGGGCTGCCCTAGAGTAAATTAGCGGGTTTCTGTCCCGCCACTCGGAGGTATTGTGGCCGGGGTCGTTCCCCCTCTTACAAACATTGTCATGGAGTAATTTATCCTAAATTCTTGTATGAAGGGGTGGTTTACAACACTGCCAGATTCTTTTTCTGCTTGACCTTCCATCTGTAATGCTTTGGGTTTTATTTAATCTCAGGTCAAGCTGCGCCTCAGGCAGCAGCAGCTACGGCATCTCAGCCAGGAGGTCAGCCAGATTACAGTGCAGCGTGGGCAGAATACTACCGCCAGCAGGCAGCATACTATGGCCAAGGTGCCCCTCAGGCGATGGGAGCTGCACCCCAGGCTCAGCAGGTACACTCCTGCTAATGCACTGCTCTACACATGCACATCTACCAGGTGTAGAGTGCAAAAGACACAGTTTGTCCCCACTCCCACTTTTTTTGCTTCTAACATTTACTTCCACAGGTTCAGCAGGTTTCCAGATGAGTCATCGATACAACACAACCTAACTCTTTCCTCCTCAAACAGGCTTCTCTTTTTTTGGGGGTGGGGGGTTTTGAATAAATGTTTCTGTTCTTAACATGTTGTGTATTTCTTATGTATTTCTTCTGCACAGGCCCAGTAATGTGAAGTGGACATAAAGTAAATGCTACATTGTCAGAAAAAACCTTTGTTAAATGTTTGGATGCAGACGCCATGATGAAGATCTTAATTTCATTGGTTTGAGTGTTTAAGCTAGATCGCAGACCAGCTCTAAAGTCAAGTATAAATATATATATATTTTTTTCCCTTTCTGTTTTGCCACTATTGTAAATGAACGGTTTGTTTTTAGTCGGGTAATATTGGTCATTCCAGCTTCTGTATCTCCTGTATCTCATGTAGTTTTGAGACTAATAGTCATTTTCTTGTAAATCATCTCCGTTCTAAAATGATATGCCTGTTGTGTTTTGCAATAAAACAATGAAACCTCCTGTGTTGGTAAGTGGGGTGTAACAGTGGAGAATGTTCTGTGAAAATTTAATTTCCTGTTTTGGGACCGGGTTGGGGGAGTGGTATGCAAATTTACAAAAATGATCTTTCCTTTTTATTTTATTTTTCTCAACTGTCTATATTGCCCTGAATTTATCTTTTGATTCCTGGTTTAAGTCTCAAGAGATCATTGATCATTTGACATTGCTTGTTTAACAAATGGACAGCTCTGTTTTTATTCTGCATTTTTTTTTTTTGACTGGTCATTGCTGTGGATGTAGGTGTAGGCAGGTTATCTAAGGCAAGGTGGCTTGGTGTTGGCAAGGTATGTGACTCATGCAATAACTCTTCAGTGCTGTAGTGTTGCTTATTCTTGTACTGCATTTTACCTGGTGTGTTGAGGTAGTTTGCACTGTTAATGAGAGACATTTCCTCCCTCACAGGCGAGATTAGGAAGGTGGTAAGCAAGTATGCGTCTTTACATAAACTATTGCTTTTTATATTGTGACTGCAATCATGTTGCAAGTATCTTAGTTTGTTCTCCAAGTTTGCTGCTTTTTTACAGGGCAGGTCAAGTATTCTGATCAACAGTTATGTCGAAATTATTTGTCCCACATCCTATATTTTGTATGTCTAAAATCCAAAAATCTTGTCTATATTTATATCAATATTGCTGGCATTTTAAAAACATTTTGATATAATTAAAAATAGCTCTGATGCAAACGTGGACTACTTGTTTCTGCCCATTGTCTGTTAGCATTCCTCCAATATAGGCCTATAGGCTTTTGGAGACTCTGGCCTCCTACACCAGTGATATGAACTCCACTGTAAGTACAAAATGTACATGACTTTGCAGGCCAATTTGTTTTTTTCCTCCTGTCAATGCATTGTCTTTGACTGAATGAAACGCAATGTATTTAAATCTCTAAATGTTTAAATGCCCTTTTTTGGGGTAAGTATGTCAGGGCTGTAATTTTGTTTTGACATGTTCAAGATATTAGTGACCGGACCCTTTTTCACTTTGGATTGTTTTTTTTTGCTATAACAGCATCGTGTGATATTTATAAATTGAGTCGTTGCTATGTTGACACTGTCATTTAGGTCTTCTCTCGGACTTATAATATGAAATTGCTAACTATATCACTGTTTTTAAATCAGTCACTGTAGAAACGGCATCTTTTTCCATCTGCAAATGTGTGGTTTAACATTGAATAGACCTGTAAATTGTCTGTCTTGTGATTTGTCAAGTATTTATACTGCATAGTCTATAATCAACCAATTGCCTCTTACAAATACTGATTAGTTTTAATGTCCGGTTTCTAAATCTGTGCCTGACCTGTTTGTGATTTAAGGTCATTGAGGCTGTAAATTTGATGCTATGAAGATTTTGGCTGTTCATTAGTGAGCAGTGCATTGTCTAATCTTGCAGTGTCATCTCTGACCTTGCACCTTAGGTTCTGCAGCAATAACACAGGTAAGAGTATCCTAAGAAATCAAAACGATTGAGCCTGTGATCTAGTGTAATGCTTTTCACCTTAAAAACCGAGGTCAATATGTGCCGCTGTTTTAATGAAGGATGTCTCTAATAGTAGATAGACAGCCGTATGCCACAATCGTCAGAATTTAGATATGTTGGAAGTATGTTTATTTTTTGTCCATATAAATTGCATGAGATTGACCTGTAGTTAACAAATGTTTTCCCTCTGTTGAGATCTAACTAGGATTATCCTGTTTACTTTTTTACTAATTGAAACCAATGTGATTTTGATTTGATTGCTAAATTGTTAGCTTCTGGTAAGTCTTAAGTCTGGTCCTCCTCTACTGTTACACAATGCATGCAGATGTGAAATGATCCAGAGTTAGCCCTATGAATGCATTCACTGATAACTGACGTATACTTGTATGCTCATTTCATTGGTTCATTGGTTTGCAGCTTTCTTGTTGCCCCTCTGTAGTGCTAATGTTTGTCCCACATTGCTGCCTTCATTCTCACTCACAGTGTTGAAGATGCTGCAGGCGTAGTTCGTAGAAATCAGGTCCTGAGCTAGTTTGTCCTTAAGGAGGAATCCTTTGAGTCTGTCCCTCCACTGAACGTAGACTGTTCAAAGGCTCCAATTATAAGGTAAAAATATCACAAGGAATCTGTCATTGCAAAGTCAATGTTACTGTTAGTTTAGGGTAATGCCAGTTAGTTTTGATTATATGTGGCAATGTCTCTGTATTATTGGTTGTCTGATGGTTCTATGAAATGTTTTTGAGTACGTTTGCCTTTAAAGTGTAGGGATTTTTTGTGCATCAGTGCTGTACAGGTGAATCATGACCAGGAACTTTTTTTTCTTTTCTTTTTCAAATACATTTGCCAGACTGGTTTTTGTCAGTTAAACAAGAGTTGATTTAAAGCGTTTATCTATTGCTGCATATCTATTTGTAAGCATGCAAGATTTTTCCTTTTGAGCAAATTGTTCACAACAGAATTCGTGGGGGTCTTAAAACGAAGAGAAAATCGGAGGCTATCTGAGAAATTTGGAGCATGCCTTTGAGGTAAAACTATCATGAACTGTTAGTTGTTGAATGTACTTTGATTTTTGAGAACTGTTGGTCTGAAATGTTGAAGATTGTTGCCATTGTCATCAATAAAATTGTAATCATTAAAAAAAAAATTGAGGTTTTTATTTCAGTGTTAATCTAATTCATACTTGTATACTGGCTTAACATGTTTATGAACAAAATGCAGCTTTAATCCCAAAGAACATTACAGAATACATCAATTGTTTGAGCTTTGAGTTATAATAGATCATGTAATGACTTAAATTCAGAACAGCCAGCTGTTTCATGTATTCTTACAGTTGGGAAGTCTAAACTGAATTCATGGCTAGTGTTAAATTAATTCCCATAAATGTTCAGAGACTCAAGTGACCTACATGAAGACATTTGGTTTAGAAATCTCTGGAGAATAACAAACTTTTGTTTTCAGAACTATGAAAATACTCATACTTAAAACAAAGTCTCAAAACATCAAGTACCCAAAAATTATGATCATTCATTGAGCATACCACTCAAGTATAAAATTAAAGCTACTGGAATACCACATGGCAGGCATATAAAATAAACATCTCTTTCCGTTCTTACCCACTTCATTTTAAACAGTAGACAAACTTTATAATTCATTGACATGGCACTAATAACAACTTGAAAGACAAGAGTATGCCAAGTACAGTGGACTCCGCAGCTGTAGGTAACCAAGAAAATGTGGAGGGTATGACAGACAGATTAAGCTCACTGAACCTGTGCTTCAAGCAACGCACTGGGTACCAGGTGCAAAGGTGTGCCACTACAGCCGTTTAGGTGATGGATCATGTCAGTGCCCACATAGGCAAGAAGCAGTTCAGAGCGTTGGTGAAGCAAGTGCAGGATGTCCTCAGCCAAAGTGTCCAGACTACAGTAACGTACTTTATCCAGATCAAAAATGTCCTTCATGAAGAACAGCACCTGTTCCTGTGGACAAAAGACAGATTTATTACTGTATGACTACATTCAACAAATCTGACATTGAAGACATTTGGTGAATATTATACCTTGGTCTAACATACCCAAACAGACCCCTGATCATCAGTATAAAGTATGGAGAACACAATCTTATTCTAGTTTACTCAGGGTTCCTCAAATCCAGCCATGGAGGGCCCTGCAGAATTTAATCTCTACTCACACACACCTGAGCAAGCTAATGAACTGGGTGGTTTTGGCGCAGTGGATAAGACACATGCCTTTGGCGTGAGAGACCCGGGTTCTAATCCACTGTGAGACACCAATGTGTCCCTGAGCAAGACACTTAACCCCTAGTTGCTCCAGAGGCGTGCGACCTCTGACATGTATAGCAATTGTAAGTCGCTTTAAAGCGTCAGCTAAATGAATAAATGTAAATGTAAATCAAGGTCTTCAGAGTTCATAGGTTTGGGCTATACTCTGCAAGACAGTGGAACTCCGGGGTAAACCCTTCAAATGGCATAAGGATGAGCCCTTCAAAATGGAATGCAGCAGAATGAAGCTTTTCAGGGTTACTAGTAAATTCTAGGTTGGAGCAGGAAGTTGGCCCTCCTTCACCAAGATTGAACACCCTACTTTTATTAAAAGAGAACCCCTCCGGACCAGGGGATTGGAGCTAACCTCTGCAGGACAGTGGCACTACACAGGTTTTGATACCCCTGCTCTGGACCAAGGATATCCAATTCTATAGAGATTAGCTTTAACCATAACTGGAACCAACAGAAGCAGCTACTTAGGATTTTCAGGTTTACCAGAAACTTCCAGGCAGGTGTGTTGGATTGGGTTTGAGGAAACACTACAGGAAAGTGGCCATATAGAAAGAGGATAGGACTCCCTGGACAAACCATGGTCTTGTTCAGTTGCACAAAAGTCCATGGACAAGTACTAGCCCTTGTAGGTTATTAAGCTCAACACCAATTACATTTAACTGTTTGTCATTTAAGAGCAACTAAATCTGAAAATGATTTTACTACGATAAGGCTGGTGAGCAACAATAGATTACTCGATCAAACCTATGAGGTCCTTTTTACATTATTTGCCTGATCATTCATTATCCAGTATTAAACTCACAAGATTTTCATTATGGCATGTTTTTCCTTCCAACAAACGCTTAGTTTAAAGATTTAATGCCAACACACTTGGCAAATCCATGCAACACTTTGGAGAACATTAATGAATCGTTTCTTCCTCTTCAGTAGTCATAGTGCCATCCGAAGCTGACATGCCGATACAGAGGTCATTAAATTACAGCATACCTTGAAATAGCAGCAGAAATCATGCAGGGAACTTTTAGGGCCTAGAAACCCCCAGGCCAAGACAGGACTTATGTGTTCACACACTGCATAGAAATGCGCAATGAAACCATCTTGAACCTGCACACACAATTAAATATCAATATCTTTCAAGTCTGGCTGTCTGGAGAGATTAAAATATTCTACTCTATACCGCAATCAAAACGTTTAATTTTCCAACAATACCTTCATATGTTGCCTCTTCTGTTTTAGAACAGACCAACAACTTGATGCAACAGCCTATGATGGGAAAATACAGCTTTATTAAATATCAGTGTAACCGGAATGTAATTTTGTTGAGGTTAGATCAAATGTTAGTGTACGCACCGTTTCTTTGAAAGAGTTGTTGAGCCAACGATTGTTGACCACATTTTGAATAGATATAGGTGGATTCTCAAGATCCTCAAATGAGTCCATAAGGATGAAGTCAAGAACAATGTCATAGAAGTTCAGATGTTTAACCTGAAGAGAAAAAGCACAAACCTTAAACAACAAGGTTACTGTGTTTAAACTTGAATATGGTTTAATATCCAGGTCCAGTCTTGTATATGTATAACAAGAGATGTTTACCCCTCTTGAAGAAAGCTCCATCTCAGTGTGCTCCCAATGGTCCGTTTGCTCCAGAAAGCAGATCACTTCTTCAAAGACCTCCTCAAATCTCTTTGGACTCTTCAAACCACACAACAGGTCAGTTGGGCAGGGGACACTTCATGTGAAACCACATGGTAGAGAGAAAGAACACTCACCTTCCTTGCTTTGACTATAATCGAAGACAGTATCTTCTTTCCTGTATCAGCCAGAAATGCTCTAGTGGCTCTTTCACATAAGATGACCTGAATTAAAATACAATGTACAGTTCAAAATGTTTCCCCAAACAGACCCCATTCCAAATGACTCCATGTACATTTGCGGTCTTGCAGACTTAATGGACACCACATGTGCATGTCCAACATAATATAAGATCAGGCCCTTTCTATTAGAACATGCTATACTACTTCTAGTTCAATCTCTAGTTCTGTCCAGGCTGGACTTTTGCAACACTCTCTTGGCAGGTCTTTTTTTAACCAGTTCTATCAAACCTCTACAACTAATCCAGTATGTGGCTGCAAAATTAGTCTTTAGCACATATCACACCTCTGTTCATCAGTTTGCACTGGATATCAACAGCCAGTCGCTCGCATAAAATTCAAGGCATTTATGTTTGCCTACAAAACCACTGGCTCTGCACCACTTTACCTAAAATGACTACTTCAGACTTATATGCCCTCCAGAATCTTGCATTCTGCAAGTGAACAGTACATTATAGTGCCATCCCAAGAGGCACAAAATCACTTTTACAGACTTTTACATTCAATGTTCCCTGCTGTTGGAATGAACTCGATTAGAGCTTCAAGAAATGGCTAAAACACCTCTTCCAACTACACTTGACCCGGTCTACTTTTTTTTCACATTTATTATATATATATATATATATATATATATATATATATATATATATTTTTTTTTTTTTTTTTTTTTTTTTTTTACTTGCTACGTGTACTGCATTACACTAACTGGGCTTGTCACAGCACTTACATTTTGTTGCCCTTTTGTTGATTTGATTGCTTCTATTGTCCTCATTTGTAAGTCAATTTGAATAAAAGCATCTGCTAAATGCTTAAATGCACAGCAGACTTCAACCCTAAAGTTAAATCATCTTAACGTTACAAAAGAGTGGATTTGGAGGAAGACCAATGTCAACAAGTCTGCAGTTTTCCGTTCGGAATTGGGCTACTATTATTTTTTGCGGGGGTTTTTTTGTCTGTAGATCAAAGCGAACCCCGTCCCCTCAGAATGAAGTATGTTTTTGAGGACCTGCTGGGCTGATTTTGTTACGCAGACCTTGCAACCCTGAGGAGGAATTATGAGGGTTTATGGTGCCATGTGGAACGAGACTACAGACAGTAACTTAATCTGTCCAATGCAACACCATTAACATAGACTGTCGATTAAACATGATGAATTAAACAAATGCAATACCACCCCCAAACCCCAATCACGACATAAGAAAGAAATCCTTTACCTGACATGCCTGCCGTATACAGTGCAGCTTTGCCAGGAAGTCAGTGTCTCCAAGACATTCAAGCATTTCAGTTCTGTTGTTAAAAAAAAAAAAAAAAAGACCAGTGAACAACAAAGCATATCGACCTAATATAGAACTCAGCTCTGTGCATTATTTCAGATATATGAGCAAACATATCCTTACCCATAAAACAGATCTGTTCATACTCTCAAATCAGTTTGGATAAGCCACATTCAAATATCCAATATAAACATGACTAAACTTTATTAAAGCATCTAGTCCACGATATTATAGTCTGATGAACTATATGAATTGAACAACTGACTACTGTGATTTGCATTAATACATTATTAATTAAACAACTATATAAAACACTTGATTCTGATTGGCCAATCAGGGATTCTGTGGTCCCCAATCCCTGACATACTCGACTCACCTTAGCACTCGGCAGTAGATCTTTCCTTCCTCAGCCATCTGCAGGGCGTCCTCATAGAAGGGGTGATGACACAGTGACTCCAGTGCATGGGCACTCCTCATCTCTCTGTGCTCAGATAACTGAAACAATATGCAAAATTTAAGAAAACATTTCTCATACCTTCTGTTTCTGTTACACAGGTTGCACAAAGACTTCCCTCTCACCTCTGCAGCAGAGACGAAGGAATCTGTTGAGGCGATGCTGATTGAATCTCTCAGACAGGTGTCCTCCAAATCCTCCCGCACCGAGAGATCCATGTGCTTGTCTGCACAAATGAGGGAAGATTAGACTGAAGTGCCCTTATCTCGCATAGGTGAGCGAACTGGTCTAATTCCAAAACAGCAGACTGAATAAACCTATTCAGGACAAATTAGTTTATGGGGTTTGCATGTGGATGGGTGTGAATAGAGTGCAATGTGCTCTGGGGAGTGGGTAAGAGCTAGATTAGTAAACAGTTGTAAGGTTGGCCCATGACCAGCTTCTTTATTTAGATACAGAACATGAGCGGCGTACTGAGACCTCAGTAAACAGAACACGCAAAGCTGCACATCTACGGTGTCTGGTTCTTTGTTTGATTTAGAACTTAAAATATGAACATTTTGTAATTTATTCACCCACACATTGTTTCAAATTTATGTGACTGACTTTATTTCTGCAATACAGTTTTTTGGTCCCATTGATGCTTACTGTACGGACTAATATGGTTAAAAAAAAACATTCTTTTGT
Organism: Carassius carassius; assembly: GCF_963082965.1. Lineage (NCBI taxonomy): Eukaryota > Metazoa > Chordata > Actinopteri > Cypriniformes > Cyprinidae > Carassius > Carassius carassius. Next base: position 28,896,731 of record NC_081766.1, on the reverse strand, counting down.
GTTCCACAGCAGAATGAAAGTCACAGGTTTGCATGAAGAAACCAAGTTATTGGCCACAGTCTGTTTACACCTGCAGCCAGTTATCATCAAAATGGTCTTCAATTGATCTATTCATTGCTTGAATATACAAATCTGTTCAATTCCAGACCCAAAAAAATCCAAGGACTGGGAATGCAGTATGTTTTTACTTAGTGTTTATTCAGTGCACTTACAGTGTTTTCCTTTCACAAGGCAGGCTTCTAATGTTATTGCGGTCTCAAGTGGTCTGTTGTTCATTTTCATGCATTTATTTTTTGACTGGGAAAAAAAATGGGCCAGACCAGTGTTGCCAAAAATATTCAAGGTGCATGTGCGAGCTGACTGTACAGAGTAAATGCTGTTAGAAAAATTTTGGCATTGCACGTAGTATGCTGAAACTTGATGGCTAGATATAGATGGCTAATTTAGTTCCACAATCAGTTGCTGTTGTGTGTGCTGTTTGTTATAAGAAGTCTTTGGGACACTTTAGTCTCTTACCTGTAATTTTTATGTGCAATATGTGCAATATATTCTTGACAAGTATAAATTCTGCTTACAAACTTTAAACAGCCATAGTTTTTAGACTATTATCATTATTTTTTACATATGAAACCAGTAGAATTTATGGTTTAAATATAAAAAAAATACACATCAATTCAACAACAATGCATCAACCTGTCACACATCAATTAAAAGTCCATTTTTTAGAGTACAGTTACAGTTCACAGAGCCAATCCCAGTGATAAATATTACATAAGACCATTCATTCACTTCCACTCACTCATCTATTGATGTATCTTTAGTTTACCGCTCACCGCTTATAGGATGTGTTGAAGGGTCTGTCATTCCCAGCGCTCCCTCAAACTCCTCCTGGAGCCGATATGCTCTCTGTAACAGGGACTCCAGCTTTCGAATGAAATCTACACTGATGATGTCCTAATAAAGAATCAAATTTATCATTAGAACACTATGTTTTAAGAGCATAGAGACTCAGCTTAGAAAACATGGCTAATTAAACAAGGCCAACACATTAACATTCGGTTTACATTTAACAGTATTAATCAGTTCAATAAACATTTAAACAGTTCAACAATAACAAGTTAACTTGTATTAAAATTTAGACACAGTATTCTGTTTTGCTCATTTTCTCCAACAACAATGATTCAGTGACCCGATGTAAAGACAGACACTTGCTCCGTTTCTGAATGAATCACCTGGAATCGGTAGAGTGACTGACTCAATCATTAAGACCTAGTGGTCGACCGATATATCGGCCAATATCTGGCATTTTTCAAATATCGGCATTGGCCGATGTGTTCGAGGTTTTATTTTGATGGCGCACCGGACTTTTGATAACGCCGAGAAAGGCAGCGCCTGAGTGCACAGTGATCACACTCTCTCTTTTGTTTGTCATCTATGTTAACAGTTCTGTCTAATACGAATAGAAGTCTGTCTAATAATCAGATAGAACAGTTAAACAAAGGAATTAATGTATACAAAAAGTATTCTAAAGATTGCTTTCTATATTATTAATAATAGACAGGCAAACATTATAATACTTTCTCGTTTGCCATCAGCATTAAGCAAATATGCATTTATATAATTTAAACAAAGCTTTGAATGACTAATGCATATTTAATTTTACAAACCTTGCAAACTTAGTCGAATCCAGCTTTGAGATCTTGTAAAGTGTGCATTTTTATCCTGTATGATCGCATGTTCCCTGCGTGACAGTCGGTCCGTGTGAATTGAATGCTTTAAACTTTAAACGTGATTTCAAATTATGCTGCACTTTATGCATTTGCCCACTGCAATAGTCATGTCAATTTCTCTGTGCGCTGTATGAAAATGAGTGTAACCTTAGCTTTATTTGAAAAATATGATTCCTAATGCACACAAACTTCCCAGAATACTGAGTGCCCTGTTGGTTACAGTTGTTACTTCCTTTTTAATTATATTTTTATTAAATATTTGTGAAAAAATACTTTGTCATCTAAAGTATATAAGTATGTTTATTTTGCACATTTATTTTATAATCTATTGTCAAATGATTTAAAATTCTTAAATATGAATAAAAAAGTATATATATATATATTTCCAAGATATCAACATCGGCTGTCAAAAAAAAAAAAAACAATAGCGGCCACTATTAAGACCTATTGGTGGTTTTAGAATTTTTTGTTTTTTATTTTACTTCAATATTCATCTATAAAAACAAACAAACATTAATACCCATTTATTATTTATGCACCAATGAATTTAAGTATTTTTTCTAAAGCTACTTTTTAACATTTCTATTCAATGCTTTTAAAAAAATATATTTTAAAATATCTTTTGGGGGGCAAATTCTCAACCAAACCTTTATATGTGATTTATTGGCACAACATATAATTAATTAGATTATACATTTAAATTGCTTGACAGCCCTAGTTATCATATTATATTCATTTATTATCGGAACCATAAACACATTGGTTTATAGGGCAAATAGTTTTACAGTTTACAGCACTTTGTTATTCTTCTAGTTATTTACCAATAGCAGCTAATAAATTGCTAGTCACACATTCACTGAAAATAGCATACTTCCACTTTGCAAAATGAGGAATATCACCCGTTCCTACTGAGGACTGAAGTGGTTGGCAAGTAATACCTCCATGCTTTCTTCTGCAATGGCATCTCCAGCTCCCAGCTTCACGGATGCACAGTTTTCCTCATCTTCCGCTTGCCTGCTGCGGAACGTTAGAGCCTGTTCCCAGCGCCGCAGGGCCTCCTCGAACAACTCCATTCCTGTAGGTGAGACATCAATTCAACATGTGGAACTTTCTGCAGATGAATGCAAACATCAGATTTAAATTGTGAACATACATGATTCCGCTCTTTCAAGACAATATCAAATGTTTGTACACAAATGATGCTTAAAATTGAACACAATGCTTTCCAGACGACAAGCAAAATCTAGACTCGCATGTGTCATATGAGACTTAAGATTTAAGATAACTTAAGATAAGATTTTCTATATAAGATACTTTATTGTGCAGTCAAACGATTAATCGCATCCAAAATTAAAGTTTTTGTTTACATAATATATGTGTGCATACTGTATATATTTATTATGTTTATATAAACACACACATATGCATGAATACATTTAAGTAAAATGTTATGTTTTTTTTATATATGTAAATATTTTCAAAATATATACTGTATGTGTGTGTATTTATATATACGTAAATATAGTAATACAATACACAGACATATATTACGTAAAGAAAACTTTTTTTCTTAATCGTTTGATGGCACTAATAATGTTTCTATTTTATCTTCTTGCGTTTTTTTTTTTTATTATAAAAAAAAAAAAACTTTTTTTTTCTCTTGGTTCATGTCAAATTAATTTTGATAAGTTGCACCTGACTATAAGTCGCAGGACCAGCCAAACTATGAAAAAAAAGTGCAACTTATAGTCCGGAAAATATGGTAAATTTTATTGCTCTTCTGTTGGTTCTGACTGCTTCTGTATAGAACTCATTTGGATAGAAGCCTCTGCTAAATAAATATAAATGTAATGCAAATGTAAATGTAAGATGAATTTTTACCCATCAGGTAGAGGTTCTCTGGAGCTGTGCCAGGGATATTGAGCACGTTACAGACGTCATTGTCATCTCCTGCTCCGTCCCAGCAACTGGAGCCATTAGCACAGGTGGAGCTACTGGAGGAGTGCCTGCTCCTCACCTGAGAATAGATTTCAACATCTCAGTTTCATAGTAAAGCACTAACTTGACAAGACAAGTCACAGATATAATAAACAACTATCTAAAGATGATGACAATAAAACAAGTTGCTTACAGAGGCCAGGCTCAGCAGGGAGCCCGAAAGCTTGCTGTACAGGCTACCACTGGACACCACATTACACAAGTAGCCGTTCTTTGAGCGCAGATGGAGATCTTGACACTCAAAATCTGAGAAAAATAAATAAAAAATAAACCCAGTGTATCAATACATAATGGTAGTTTTATTTTATTTCATTTTATTAATATATAGACCGATAAAAGTATTAATTTATTTTAAAATAATGTTACTGACCCCAAATGTTTGAATAGTGTAGTTGCACATTATACATTTTCTCATAAAACGATTTCAACTGTATTAATTCTCCTTGTTGTTTAAAGGTGATTTGCGATCGGTTTTTACCTTTTTTCAGTGGGACAATGTTGAGGAACTCGAACGTTTCCTGTTCTACAGGCGAACAGGCTTTTTTCTTGCCCTTCCTCCTCCTGAAGCGCCGGGCCAGGTAGATAAGGGAGACCGCGCCGAAGGCAGTGGCAGCAAAGAGCTTCTTGGTGCTGGTGCTCAGACTCACCTGCTCAGTGAGAGAATGAAGAGACATAAGGCAACGTTTAATTGTAGATCCAGCGCTCAACTCAAGGCACAGAGATGGAGTGAGAACTGCCGTTAGGAGAGGGTGAGACCATCAGACGGGGTGACAGCAGGGATTACATGACTGCAACGGACAGCCTGGCATTTAGCTGGGCGTACAGTGATTGGCTTGAGGGATGTGATCTACTGAGCAAGTTTAAGCTAATCGCAGGCACAACATTTATGAGAAGACACATAATACCATCCACTAGTGTCTGTGAGAATGACCTAAACATTGTTAATGGGCAACACTTTCCTCAATTCATGTCCTTTAAAAAACAAGAGGAACTCTCAAAATGACACCATGTAACGCGTATAACAACACTGCCTATTATTAGCAAACAGCGTCGACTTATTTATCCTAGCTGCTACATGAAGCACAGCTACACGTCACAGCTTTTCCTAATTTGGCACCAAATAATGAAACTGTGAGAACACTTTTTTTCTTGTCTTTTTTAGAGCTTGACCATTTCTGGTTGCCTATACAGGTACCAAAGCTTTTGTGTTTCCCAGTAGAAAGGCAGACAAAAAAAAGGAATGGAAAACGATCTCTGAAGGAATCGGTTTTAAGACATAAGCTTGCAGGCGAGAATAGCAATGCCACCTGTGCTCTGCTAATACCAGTCTATGGCTAAAACCCATCTTCTCCATGGCAGTGAGCTCAGTGCATGCAACATACATCCCAGCATTCAAAGATCAATCAGACACAGCTGTGAAATCCATAAAACATAACTAAATTGCTCAAATGGAGATCAAATCAATGCCAATCTGAATAGCAAAAAAAAGCCGAATAGAAGACCATAAACAAAAACTAGGTTGTGGATTTTCACATGTATTACTAATTAAAACACAAAAAAATAAAACTTTAATAGTTAATACATTCATTGAATATTTTTTACAGCTTAAAAGCTAAAAATGTATCTGTATATGTCTTTAACATTGAGGTCTACCGAGACTTGCATATGTTATATATATATGTATATATATATGATGTGATAAGCTTAGAACACATCCCTGCTGCTGGTCAGTTTACCTGTGGAAGGGAGGAATAGACTGACAGTGGCAAGTCCATAAAGCACAGAGCGGCCAGCTTCATGGACACCTGTGTGTTTCTGAACAGGTCCTCGGTCATCATCATGCCATAACCCCTCTGGATCTCAACCGCAGCTCATTCTCCACTTCACCAGGTCAACCTAAAAGAAACACACATTACATTTGTTATATCTAGATGCTGAATTAAGGATCATAACATTACGCTTGTATCAGTAGGATTGAGCAGCTGACACTGATTAAGAGGGAGCTGGAGTCAGACAGACAGGTGGCATGTAAATGACGTGATCCAATTTTTGTTAAAAACACCCAACGATCATGGCCAAAAAAAAATGGGACCATGCAAATGACCCCCATTTATCCTTTTTCTATCGTTAACTCAAAACTGTTAAACAAATTAATAAAACTCATCATCAGAAATACTGAAGTAATGCCACTGACTGAGGGTTACAGACTGAGGGCAAAAATAAATGTACTTTAATGCTTACATTTCTATTTCTACATTTAATGCTTACGTATCTAGGAGACACACCATTTGTCCTCCATCACTCACTGCGATAGCTGAGCTCACGTGGACGCCGCGAACAGACTCCGCGAATCTGGAACTCACTTCCGGTGCCACTGGGACTCCAAAATAAAAGTTCAGGATACTTTATGGTAGCGACTCGGCTGGTTCCTTTAAAAAAGGATCATTATCTCATATTTTACTTACTTGCTTTTTTTTAAACGAGTGTTTTCCTTGGTTTATATATAAAAAAATGGTTTATTACCGCCAAAGGATTCTAGAAATGACTAGATGTTTTAATACGCATTTGGCAGGTGTAAATTATTGCATTAAAGAACAGTTTATTTCATTAAAGCAGCAAAGAAAGTGCTATTTTTTATGTCTTTATTATTACAGACCACAGAACAACATTAAAAGTTCACAAACACACTAATAATAAAAAACAATAACAAAACAACTAATAGCAAAAACAAATGAATAAAAAATTCATTCAAAATATTCAACTGGGAAAAAAAGAAAATAAAAGAAAGGCATTAAGTTTAAATTTTACAGATGCTATACGTTTTTCCATAGCCTATTGCAATATGTTATTAGCAGAATGAACGAGAGGTTTATTAAGAGTTTTGGCTATTTTTTATTACAGTTAAAGTTTTTATTAAGATAAAAAACATTATAATATGTTAAATTACATATAAATTATATATAGTAATAATTAATATAGTAATGTAATACAATAATAATAATATAATTATAAGAATAAAGTGATCATAATATACGTGTTATAATTCAAATGTTTTGAATTTAAATATTTAAATAAATGTAAGCAGTTCAAGGAAAATTGATTCATTCTTTAAAAAAATATATTACCTGAATAAATACTATATAGTGAATAACTTACAGTATAGTAGACTACTTACATAAAATCCATTGGCTATAAATATCAGTTGTCACTCTGTATCTCCCAATAATATGTCTCAGTAAGATGATATTTAAATATTTTGTTTTATTATCAAAGTACTGTAGTTTTCATTGTTGGGGGCAACAAATGGCTGATGTACCATGTTTAATATGCACGTTTTAACACACACACATACACACATATATATATATATATATATATATATATATATTGACAGTCCAATAAAACCTTAGTACATCAGTTGAGTAAGTGTACATCTTAAAATATTACTAACAATATAACAGCTATGCTTGCTATTAATGTATAAAAATCTGTTTCACAAAAAGACACTGGAATGTTGACATTTTTAGGATGATACTAAAAGGTATTTTTACGTGCTAAAAATATTTTGTACAGCAGGTCTTTCAACAAGGTTTGATCTTGTTGATAATTCAGAGGCCTAAGAATTTTGATATCTGATGCAGTTGATAGGGTTAATGGAGGAAATTTACCACAAGAAAGTTTTTGTTTGTATTCTTGTAGCAGATGTCCTCCATTTACCCTGTCACATTTCTACCCTCTGTTGTATGTATAGCATACACACACACACACACACACACATTTATATATATATATATATATATATATATATATACTTTTATATAAAACTTTTGTTTTTCATGATATGAATTTTTTTATGAGCTGAACTCAAAGATCTAATACTTTTTCTATGCACACAAAAGACCTATTTCTCTCAAATATTGTTCACAAATCTGTGTTAGTGAGCACTTCTCCTTTGCTGAGATAATCCATCCACCTCACAGGAGTGGCATATCAAGATGCTGATTAGACAGCATGATTAATGCACTGGTGTGCCTTAGGCTGGCCACAATAAAAGACCACTCTAAAATGCTCAGTTTTACTCTACTGGGGGGTCTGAAAACCAGTCAGTATTTGCTGTGACCACCATTTGCCTCATGCAGTGCAACACATCTTCTCATAGAGTTGATTAGGTTGTTAATTGTGGCAAGTGGAATGCTGTTCCACTCCTCTTCAATGGCTGTGCGAAGTTGCTGGATATTGGCAGGAACTGGAACACGCTGTCATATACACCAATCCAGAGCATCCCTAACATGCTCAATTGGTGACATGTCTGGTGAGTATGCTGGCCATGCAAGAACTGGGCTGTTTCAGCTTCCAGGAATTGTGTAAAGATCCTTGCAATATGGGGTTGTGCATTTTCATGCTGCAACATGAGGTGATGGTCCTGGATGAATGGCTCAACAATGGGCCCTGGGACCTCTTCACTGTATCTCTGTGCATTCAAAATGCCATCAATACAATGCACCTCTGTTAGTTGTCCATAACATACGGCTGCCCATACCAGGGCTGGACTGGGACAAAAAATCGGCCCGGGCATTTTTGCCCAGACCGGCCCACTATATGATCATAAACACCACCCATCTTTGCACGCCCTTAATTATATGCATACCAACTCCTATTCATTAAAACCACTAATGCCATGTAATGAGTGAGTATAGGAACGAGTGAGAGTTAACAGATGAAATAAGTCAAAATTTTATATTTATTAATACAGTTAAACTATAATCCACAGCGGTGAATCCTAAAACAAGCTATAAGCGGCTCTGGCATAGCAATACCAGTGTTTCTTACAGGATTTTTGTTAAAACTATGGTGGTGTGTCCTCTGTCCTTCTAGGGGGGTTCGGGGGCATGCTTCCCCCCCGTGAGAAAATTTTGTGCATTTTAATGTTAAATTCATTAATCTGGTGCACTTTGAGAGTTCAAAATTAAAAGCTCCAACCCATATTCAGTGTGCAAATTAAACAAAGAAAAATTCAAACCTCTTTTAGTTACAGTGTCTATTTACATTACACCTATACATAATAATAGTTATAATATTAATCCAATGACAGTAATAGCCATATTTAGTAAAACAAATGCACAAAAAAATAAAGGAAACTTTCTTAATTAGTTGTACCAATTTCTATACTTAGAAAAAGTATAGAAAACATGGTTTACAAACGCCTCTTATTAAATTTCTAGTGAATTGCGGTAATCGTCAACTATGCAGATGTGGAAATAATCTACACTCATGACATGGCCCAAGTGTTTTGAAAGTAGTTATGCTTTCCGCAGGCTCTACACTTTCTCATCTCTCTCCTGATCCTCCGTCCTCACTATCATCATCTGCCACAGGAGCTGATGAAGGTCAGAAAACATATATTTTTACACAGTTTACAGTGTCTGCTTTATTTTTTCACGCTATTTATCTGCACATTCCTTGCGTTTCTTCTCCATCTTTTTTTTACAGATACACACTGACACTGCTACTGCTCGCTCACTCGTTAAAGTTGTGATTGGGCCAGCCCAGTCTCAATCAAGAAAAGAGCCAATGGGCCGCTGATCTACGTGTTTCATGGGCTGGTCTGTCAGAAAAAAAAACTAACACTGACTTTGACCAATGCATTACACCGGCACAAACCCAGCGCCGCCAATTAAGCAAAACAAAACAAAACGAATGGGCCGCCAATGTACAAATTTTATGGGCCGTTTAAAAAAAAAAAAAAAAAAAGTATGAGTATGAGATTATCGGCCCAAAAAGCACGTCGGCCCACCGGCCAAATGCTGGTATGCCCAATGGCCAGTCCAGCCATGGCCCATACCATAACACCACCGCCACCATGGGCCACTTGATCCACAGCGTTGACATCAGCAAACGGCTCCCCCACACGACACCATACATGCTGTCTGCCATCTGCCCTGTACAGTGAAAACCAGAATTCATCCGTGAAGAGAACACCTCTCTAAAGTGCCAGATGCCATAGAATGTGAGCATTTGCCCACTCAAGTCGGTTACGATGACGAACTGCAATCAGGTGGAGACCCTGATGAGTACGACTTCCCTGAGACAGTTTCTGACAGTTTGTGCAGAAATTCTTTGGTTATGTAAACCGATTGTTGCAGCAGCTGTTTGGGTGGCTGGTCTCAGACGATCTTTGAGGTGAAGATGCTGGATGTGGAAGTCCTGGGCTGGTGTGGTTACATGTGGTCTGCGGTTGTGAGGCTGGTTGGATGTACTGCCAAATTCTCTGAAACACCTTTGTAAATGGCTTATGGTAGAGAAATTATCATTCACTTCACGGGCAACAGCTCTGGTGGACATTCCTGCAGCCAGCATGCCAATTGCATGCTACCTCAAAACTTGTGATATCTGTGGCATTGTGCTGTGTGATAAAATTTTTAGAGTGGTCTTTTATTGTGGCCAGCCTAAGGCACACCATTGCAATAATCATGCTGTCTAATCAGCATCTTGATATGCCACACCTGTGAGGTGGATGGATTTTCTCGGCAAAGGAAAAGTGCTCACTAACACAGATTTAGACAGATTTGTGAACAATCAATAGGCATTTTGTGTATGTAGGAAAAAATCTTTAAATTCAGCTCATGAAAAATGGGGGGAAAACAAAAGTGTTCAGTATATATATATATATATATATATATATATATATATATATATATATATATATATATATACAACCCGAATTCCGGAAAAGTTGGGACGTTTTTTAAATTTTAATAAAATGAAAACTAAAAGACTTTCAAATCACATGAGCCAATATTTTATTCACAATAGAACATAGATAACATAGCAAATGTTTAAACTGAGAAAGTTTACAATTTTATGCACAAAATGAGCTCATTTCAATTTTGATTTCTGCTACAGGTCTCAAAATAGTTGGGACGGGGCATGTTTACCATGGTGTAGCATCTCCTTTTCTTTTCAAAACAGTTTGAAGACGTCTGGGCATTGAGGCTATGAGTTGCTGGAGTTTTGCTGTTGGAATTTGGTCCCATTCTTGCCTTATATAGATTTCCAGTTGCTGAAGAGTTTGTGGTCGTCTTTGACGTATTTTTCGTTTAATGATGCGCCAAATGTTCTCTATAGGTGAAAGATCTGGACTGCAGGCAGGCCAGGTTAGCACCCGGACTCTTCTACGACGAAGCCATGCTGTTGTTATAGCTGCAGTATGTGGTTTTGCATTGTCCTGCTGAAATAAACAAGGCCTTCCCTGAAATAGACGTTGTTAAGGAGGGAAGCATATGTTGCTCTAAAACCTTTATATACCTTTCAGCATTCACAGAGCCTTCCAAAACATGCAAGCTGCCCATACCGTATGCACTTATGCACCCCCATACCATCAGAGATGCTGGCTTTTGAACTGAACGCTGATAACGTGCTGGAAGGTCTCCCTCCTCTTTAGCCCGGAGGACACGGCGTCCGTGATTTCCAACAAGAATGTCAAATTTGGACTCGTCTGACCATAAAACACTATTCCACTTTGAAATAGTCCATTTTAAATGAGCCTTGGCCCACAGGACACGACGGCGCTTCTGGACCATGTTCACATATGGCTTCCTTTTTGCATGATAGAGCTTTAGTTGGCATCTGCTGATGGCACGGCGGATTGTGTTTACCGAAAGTGGTTTCTGAAAGTATTCCTGGGCCCATTTAGTAATGTCATTGACACAATCATGCCGATGAGTGATGCAGTGTCGTCTGAGAGCCCGAAGACGACGGGCATCCAATAAAGGTCTCCGGCCTTGTCCCTTACGCACAGAGATTTCTCCAGTTTCTCTGAATCTTTTGATGATGTTATGCACTGTAGATGATGAGATTTGCAAAGCCTTTGCAATTTGACGTTGAGGAACATTGTTTTTAAAGTTTTCCACAATTCTTTTACGCAGTCTTTCACAGATTGGAGAGCCTCTGCCCATCTTTACTTCTGAGAGACTCTGCTTCTCTAAGACAAAGCTTTTATAGCTAATCATGTTACAGACCTGATATCAATTAACTTAATTAATCACTAGATGTTCTCCCAGCTGAATCTTTTCAAAACTGCTTGCTTTTTTAGCCATTTGTTGCCCCCGTGCCAACTTTTTTGAGACCTGTAGCAGGCATTAAATTTTAAATGAGCTAATTAAGTGGATAAAAGTGTAAAATTTCTCAGTTTTTTACAACATTTGCTACGTTATCTATGTTCTATTGTGAATAAAATATTGGCTCATGTGATTTGAAATTCCTTTAGTTTTCATTTTATTAAAATTGAAAAAACGTCCCAACTTTTCCGGAATTCGGGTTGTATATATATATATATAATATATACAGTAAAATATAGCAATTTTTATTTACTGTATTTTTATTTCCTCTTATGCCTGGTATGCAGCACTTTGGTTAGCCCTCATGATGTTATATGTGCTATAAATAAAGTTTACCTTCTTTACTGTATTTTACATCAACGAAATTATTTTACCAAGTCCTAACTGCTCATCTACTAACGTAATGTACTTGACTCTATGGCCACACGGGAGCGTCTGGGCTGGGATGGATCCCGCTCGGTCTCGTCTGTGAGTCGTTCCGCGCGTCCACACTAGGAGGCACCGCCGCTGCCTGCTTCCCACATTCACTCTCAGCACCCCAACAACCGGAAGAAGCTATTTGAATGTGTCATACCCTTTTATAAAGTCTATGGTCATGCCATGTAGCACCAGTCTGAAGTTAAAGTGTCCGACGCCAGGCGTTTGATAACTCGCTTTCTGCAAACTGAGGAATACTACAGATATGTAGCGGACAAGACGGAAGACATCTTTAAACCGCCGGGTATCTTCATCAGCAGATCAGAAGCGATAATAGATTCCTATTTAAACCGTCGTTGATTTCCCTAGAGGTGAGTTAACGTTAATATTATATCACTGGCTTGGGTGAACCCTGAAACACGGCGTATTTAAAGCTTTGCGTCCAGCTGAGTTCATATGAAACTGTTCTGTTGTAAGTGTTGTGTTGTGATATGCGCTGATGCAGAGTCAGAGCTGTCAGATGATGAGCGGCGCACTGACTTTAGCTTTAGCCCGTCGCATTCACACGCCTTGTGTCTGCTCTCCATTCATCGTAAACACCTCATTCAGGGACATTGTGCGGGGATTTTAGCTGTTCTTGTGGTTGCAATGACTGAAAGACTCATAGTCGTAGGAAAAGATGTGGAGGAATATGTGCGTGAAAGACTGATGCTAGTTGCTAAGTATCCTAGCGAAGATTCTGGCTATGCTGACGCGTTACCGGAGTGACGTCACACGCAGCTGTAGATGCCCAAAACTGTCGTTTACTGTATATTTGATTGTACATTACCTCACAATGTACATGATAAATATATTACTAGTAATATTAATTATCCAGGATAATTATTACTTCTAATAATTACTCACTATCTGGAATTCCCGAACTATTTTAAATTTTTTTTTTTTTTTTTTTACTTGTTTATGGTTTCTGATGTGGGTTTATGATTGGGTCATAAACTGATGTGGGTTTATTTCTCTCAAATGTGTCTCCATTGGCCACTTGTGTTTGAAGTTAAAGGGGATGGTCTCTTAATTTCATCAGGACGGCTGAGTGTTCACACTATAAATGATGTGTTTTTAATAATCGGATCCCAGCTAGTAGTGTGCTAATGTGGTCATCTGTCTCACTCTTTCTTTCCAGAAGAGTGATGTCTGCAGCGTCAAGCAATGATTGTCCACACTTGGACTGTGTGGGAGAGATCACTAAGGAAGAACTCATCCAGAAGTCCCATGTGAGTCTCCACCAAGACCCAGTTGCACCCTCATTATATCTTTGCTTCCACCCATTTCTCATAAGCCAAATGTAGTGTGCACTATTAACAAAGTAATGATCCCTATTAAAGAGTTTGCGAAGTTGCCATAGGCACTAATATAAGAGCTTAGGCTAAGAACCGCGCATGCTGTTGAAAAGAGTGTGATGGAATCAATGTGCATTTTTACGGATGCATTAAACTTTAATTTATTTTAAAAGCATTTGCGGTTGCCGTATAATTGCTTGCCAGAGTGCATTTTTAATAGAATTCATGTTTTCAGAAGAGCTTTTCCGTAATGTGTAATATGGGCTCCGTTGCATATTAGGGCTTGTATAGACTAGTTGAGTAGTCGTGTGATCGACTACTTTAACCACTAGTCAGCGCTGTCGGAAACAACCGACAACTCGAGCATGCATTAACCATGATGCATGCACAGAGTTTGCAACTATGTGAATTTTAGGAGTACAGTATTGCATGTAGCTGTTACTTTCTATGACTTTATCTATGTTGTATGTTAAATTTAAATATGTAATGTAATAATTAGGGGTGTGCCCAAAGCCGAATACCTTATTTGGAATGGCACAGATAATGGCTTCAAAAACGAATAACGGAAAAGGAATAAATCTGTCTGGATATTCGGCTGAAGCTTGCACAGTCTGGTGTTTGCTATATACCAGTTGAGCCAGGGGATCAGCGCAGTATTATACACAGACCTCTAAAGTCAGGCAATAGAGTGTGAAGTGAATGAATGCAAAATTTATGAATGAAAAGAGCGTAATCAAACACCACATTGCTGTTGCCTTTCCATGCATCTCTCATAAATCAGAGCTTGGCAAGAATAATATTACCTATAATAATACATCATACATGTTCTATTATTTGTATATATTTAAACGTCAATGATTTAAACCTTAGGCTACAATATGATATGAATGAATGTAATAAGCACAGGATACTCACCAATCAAACACGCGTTGCACGTCTCAGTCTCCCAAAAACCAAACCAGTTCTCTCTCTCAAGAGTAGACTAATAATCAACTTAGATACAGATACATTTTCTACTTGGCCTACATGTTGGGATCTTTATCTTTTGCTAGTTTGTGTGGCAGATTTCAAAAAAAGACTCGCTACAAGATTTCTGCGCATTGAATGAATTCAGTTGTTAATATGATCACTAAACGTTTGTCATGACATTTCTCTGCTTGCATGATAAATATATTTTTAGAAATGAATAATTATTTTAGTTTAACATGGCATACTTGTTCAGTTATAACTATGAAAAAAAGGTTAGTCATAACGGTCTTATCAAGTAACTGTATGAAGTTCCACCTGGTTTTATCCTAATGCAGATACGAATAATTATGTGATTGTTACAGATACAAATACAGATACAAATACTGGCTGTTACAAAAAAAAATGTTATATCTGATGTCATAATTATAAAGTTTTGACAATTTTCATTTGTAATTGTTGCGGCTATGAATTAATAAGCGTTTATTGGTAAGATTATTGATTTTCATATACAGTAGCATGAACGACGAGTAGTCGAGGAACTCGAGTATTTTTTAAATAAGAAATCGACTAGCAGAAATCAGTAGTCGTGCAATCCCTGTTGCATATACAGTATACACAACCTTTCAAAAGATTGGGGTCGGTAACATTTTTATAATGTTTTTGAATTAAGTCTCTTATGCACACCAAGGGCTCTATCATACACCCAGTGCAATGCATTTTTTGCTAGTTTCAGCCCCACGTATTAATCATTTTCATGTCCTGTGCCACGTTGTTTAAATAGCAAATGCATTTGCTCCCATTTGTGCGCTCATGTGCAAGCTGGTCTGAAATCAAGGTTTGTTCAGGCACATTGTTGGGGCATTGCTATTTTGAGGCAACTGAAATAGACTGCACCATTGACCAACTAAAATCTGGTCTAAAATCAATCTTGTAGCAGTAGTTTTTCATTATTTAAAGAGTGCGGTAGTATAGGAGGGTGCACAGTACATGTACAAACTTCTAATTACACACAGGTATGCACAATTGAAGGACTACAATGTAAAGGAATATTATTGTGTATTCTACATAAATATAAAAATGCCTACATGTCATAATGGATAATCATTGCATGTATCAGAATTAGGAGACACGTTCTGTCTTTGCGCTTGCAAATTCTGCCGTGTTAATTAAAATAATTTAAAATAATCTTTCAGACCCCATACTTTGAAACGGTGGTGTACCTGGCATAAAGACTTGGTAAGACACTTAGCTAAGTATAAATGTGTTTGTTTTCAGGGTCAGTGCCAAGACTGTAAAGTTGGGGGACCAAACCTTTGGGCCTGTCTAGAGGTAAGTTATCTTTATATTTGGTAATGATCTTCAACAAGTTTGGTGTGTGATAGGAATGCGCCAATATTAAAATACTGCGGTGATAGTGATTAGTTGCAAATTATTTTGATTTTATACCTTATAACTGATAAACGGCTATTTTGTGTTTTAAAAAAGTCTAATGAATGGTGACGAGGAAGTCTTAATTATTGAAAGCTAGTTTATAATGAAGGCTATAGAGTATCATTTAATTTCATGTTTATGTCTCACTCAGAATGGCTGTTCATATGTTGGCTGTGGGGAATCACATGCAGACCACAGCACTGTCCACTCTCAGGTTAGTCTCCTTATTCTTCGTTTCTACTGTTTCTGCACTTTGTGTATCGACAACTACAGTGAGCTGTCATTGTACATTTCAGACATGATTAGTGACCCTTATAGCATTACAGCGGGGGAAGTCGTGGCCTAATGGTTAGAGAGTCGGACTCCCAATCGAAAGGTTGTGAGTTCGAGTCCCGGGCCGGCTGGAATTGTGGGTGGGGGGAGTGCATGTACAGTTCTCTCTACACCTTCAATACCACGACTTAGGTGCCCTTGAGCAAGGCATCGAACCCCCAACTGCTCCCCGGGCGCCGCAGCATAAATGGCTGCCCACTGCTCCGGTTGTGTGCTCACAGTGTGTGTGTGTGTTCACTGCTCTGTGTGTGTGCATTTCGGATGGGTTAAATGCAGAGCACAAATTCTGAGTATGGGTCACCATACTTGGCTGAATGTCACGTCACTTTCACTTTCACTTTACGATTACTTTTGTTGGACGATTTAGACCGGTTTATCTGATCCCTGATCGCATGTGTCACTCTGTGTTGATTTCGGTTATTGTCATTGTGACTGGAGGATTGAATTATGCTCTGAATCGCTGTAGTGTGTTTTGAATTGCAGGCTGGCCTGTGGATGAACTTATCCATTATTAATCAGCACTCCAGTGGGGAACTCCCTTCCCACTAAAGCCCATTCTGATTACCCATTACTAAAATCCCACAATGCTCTCAAAACACCCTTGTGTCTGTGTGAAAGTGACTGAGAGAAGACAGAGCCATCAGTTATACTTCCGCCACAGTAACCTACATATGCTGAAGTAAACGAAAATCAGCCCATGTTTTTCTCCCTCTAATTTGTTTTCCTCTAGAAGAGTGCTTGTGGGGATAGAGCGCTTCGGTGATGATGTGTTTTTGTATGTGGACACAGAAGGTAGCATTACTCTGGTTGCCTCGTCAAAACCCCAATAGGATTTTTCCATTGGCTTTAGGATTATTGCAGAAAATAAGTTTTGTGAATAATGAAAGTATATGATTCTTAAACATTTTGTTCATGAAGATAGTTTTCATAGATGGACACAACATTTGTGAATTTTAAAGCCTAAATGCAATCAGCAGAAGTACTGTATTTTCCGCACTACAAGGCGCACTTAAAAGCCTTTAATTTTCTTTATATATATATGCGCTTTATATATGGACCAAGGCCCTCTGTCAAAATGTTGACATTCCCTTTAGCACAGCTCCATCTAGTGGATGCATAACGCAAACACAGTCAAACGTTTGACTGCAGTATCTTCTATTCTATGCGCCTTATAATCCGGTGCGACCTATATATAAAAACAGTTCCAACATAGGTCTATATATAAAAACTGTTCTAACATAGGTCATTCATTGAAGGTGCGCCTTATAATCCGGTGCGCCTTATAGTGCAGAAAATACGATAAAATCCTAAACATAAGCAATAAATGAACTATACAACTGTTGCATAAAAGCAGACTAGTGAGTAGATGAGGTTTCCTGTTCATATATATATATATATATATATAATATACAACCCGAATTCCGGAAAAGTTGGGATGTTTTTTAAATTTTAATAAAATGAAAACTAAAAGACTTTCAAATCACATGAGCCAATATTTTATTCACAATAGAACATAGATAACATAGCAAATGTTTAAACTGAGAAAGTTTACAATTTTATGCACAAAATGAGCTCATTTCAATTTTGATTTCTGCTACAGGTCTCAAAATAGTTGGGACGGGGCATGTTTACCATGGTGTAGCATCTCCTTTTCTTTTCAAAACAGTTTGAAGACGTCTGGGCATTGAGGCTATGAGTTGCTGGAGTTTTGCTGTTGGAATTTGGTCCCATTCTTGCCTTATATAGATTTCCAGCTGCTGAAGAGTTCGTGGTCGTCTTTGACGTATTTTTCGTTTAATGATGCGCCAAATGTTCTCTATAGGTGAAAGATCTGGACTGCAGGCAGGCCAGGTTAGCACCCGGACTCTTCTACGACGAAGCCATGCTGTTGTTATAGCTGCAGTATGTGGTTTTGCATTGTCCTGCTGAAATAAACAAGGCCTTCCCTGAAATAGACGTTGTTAAGGAGGGAAGCATATGTTGCTCTAAAACCTTTATATACCTTTCAGCATTCACAGAGCCTTCCAAAACATGCAAGCTGCCCATACCGTATGCACTTATGCACCCCCATACCATCAGAGATGCTGGCTTTTGAACTGAACGCTGATAACGTGCTGGAAGGTCTCCCTCCTCTTTAGCCCGGAGGACACGGCGTCCGTGATTTCCAACAAGAATGTCAAATTTGGACTCGTCTGACCATAAAACACTATTCCACTTTGAAATAGTCCATTTTAAATGAGCCTTGGCCCACAGGACACGACGGCGCTTCTGGACCATGTTCACATATGGCTTCCTTTTTGCATGATAGAGCTTTAGTTGGCATCTGCAGATGGCACGGCGGATTGTGTTTACCGACAGTGGTTTCTGAAAGTATTCCTGGGGCCATTTAGTAATGTCATTGACACAATCATGCCGATGAGTGATGCAGTGTCGTCTGAGAGCCCGAAGACGACGGGCATCCAATAAAGGTCTCCGGCCTTGTCCCTTACGCACAGAGATTTCTCCAGTTTCTCTGAGTCTTCTGATGATATTATGCACTGTAGATGATGAGATTTGCAAAGCCTTTGCAATTTGACTTTGAGGAACATTGTTTTTAAAGTTTTCCACAATTTTTTTACGCAGTCTTTCACAGATTGGAGAGCCTCTGCCCATCTTTACTTCTGAGAGACTCTGCTTCTCTAAGACAAAGCTTTTATAGCTAATCATGTTACAGACCTGATATCAATTAACTAGATGTTCTCCCAGCTGAATCTTTTCAAAACTGCTTGCTTTTTTAGCCATTTGTTGCCCCCGTGCCAACTTTTTTAAAACCTGTAGCAGGCATTAAATTTTAAATGAGCTAATTAAGTGGATAAAAGTGTAAAATATCTCAGTTTAAACATTTGCTACGTTATCTATGTTCTATTGTGAATAAAATATTGGCTCATGTGATTTGAAATTCCTTTAGTTTTCATTTTATTCAAATTTAAAAAACGTCCCAACTTTTCCGGAATTCGGGTTGTATATATATTTCTCTGTGTTTGAGCTAATGGAATGATTTTTGGTGACAAATCTTATTTTGACCCATATTTTGGGAAAATGCTTTGAAATTTTTCAAAAACTCAACGGTACACTGTGGGCAAATTCACTACCCTTTCGGTATGTCCGTGGATGAAAACATCCACTAAATTAAACTGCTGTAAAAATGTATCAGATACATTTTTTTTTAAAATTTTTTTTGCATAAATCTATTAATCAACCTCAGTCCTGATCAAAACTACCAAATTTTTAAAAAAATTCCAAGATTGTAACTCTTTAATTACCAAGTTCATAAATGCAATGTTCATATACAACCCAGAAACTAAGCCTTTTTTTGCACAGGCCTATCTAAAGGGTTAATGGTCCCACCTAGTGATCAACTGTAAAAATAACAAATGTTACCTCTTCCCAAAAGGGAAAACCACAAACAATCAAGAATGCATGATTATATGGTGTCATGGCTTTGCAATCAAAAAATGTTTTTGAATGGAAGTCAATGGGGCAAAAACAGCCAATAACAACAAATTAGATAGAAAAAAATTAAATCTAATGCTGCACAAAAACTAAAAATGCATCAAAGCCAATGTTGCTACTAATCTTTGACATGCCCAAGACTGTTATAAAAAGTAAAAAAAAAAAAAATTCAGCCACAATTACTTTCAAATTGAAAATAAGTCATTTTGTGTGGTTTTTTTTCATCCAAATCAGTGACATCATTTATGAACTTGGGAATTAAAGAGTTAAAATCTTGGATTTAAAAAAAAATATTTGGTAGTTTTGATCAGGACTGAAGTTGATTAACAGATTTATGCAAAAAAAATTTAAAGGAAATATGATTCTGATTCTGAAACATGCTCATTTTTACAGCAGTTTAATTGAGTGGATGTTTTCATCCCGAACATACTGAAAGGGTAGTGAATTTGAACAATCCACAAGGTATATATATATATATATATATATATATATATAAATATATACTGTATATGTGTGTGTGTCATATATATAGATTTAAGATTTAAGATTTTCCAATATGTTTCCACTTGAATTCACTTTATCAAATGTCAAAAGTTTTGGATTTAATGACAAAGAGAAGTTTTCAATATGTTTAATTTAACTTAAAAAAGGGAAACATGTTTGAATACTCCATGTAATATCAAATCATCTTAAAAAAAAAAAAAAAAAGAATTACTAACTCCGTATCCGCAGAAAAGTTCTGGGTCATGTTTGCATTTTCTTCTGTTACTGGTTATAATTCTAACTTTAAAATCAGAATTAGACATAAAATAATGGCTTGAATTATTCACATGTGTGAAAATCAGCAGAGAATTCAACACATAGTTATAACCTGGCACAGAGGAAGATAGGAATCATGTCTTTGTGTCAGTTTATGGTGATTTAGGGATGACAAAAGTCTCATTACTTTACAAATAGCTGTTGAAAGCAAAATGCTAGGAAAATGCACATCATATGTGCCATCCTAGAGCAAAAAAGGCTGCATTTTTGGAATCATCACCCCAACGTTAGTAAGAAACGAGTATTAAATATCATTCAGCAAGTATTAGGTAGGCTGGTCTTATTAGTATTATTTAATTTATCTTTTTTTTTCAGTTGTGTAAACTGCCAGGATCATGAGTGCACCGGGCATACAATGTAGATGAGTTTTCTATGAGTTTAAATGGATATGGGCATGTATTACTTCTGATCTATCACTGAAATGGTCAGAGTTGCAGATTTTGGCAGCGTTTGTATTTTGGCACTGTTCTCATTAATGTTTTAATGCCCTGTCTGGCTGCAGTTGCACCAGTTCTAGTGCCGCAGCAAAAGCCAATCCAGACACATGAATAATGTAGAGACCCGTTAGCCACCGCTGTGTGCTTGCCCAGCCTTCACGTTGCCCTCACGTTGCCACTCCCCATTTCCCCTGGTTCGTTTTCACTCTTGCGGCAAAACACGTGTTTTGCCCTAAATTTTGAAGAGTCTTTCTGTTGCATTGTAGGTTTCATATGTTGAGAAAGAGCTCGGAATTCTGACTGCCTTTATTTAGGAAGTAAAAAGCACTTAAACTGAAATTTTGGCCTAATAACTGGCTGCAGATATTTTAAATCCATACTTTTTTGTGAGATTTTAATAAAAAATATGTTAACAAAAAAGCTTTAGTGTAGAATTTGACATGTTTTTAATCCTTTAAAACCATTAAAACCATGGATTTTGAATGACAATATTTATTCAAAGGCCAAAATATAGTATGTGATTTTTATTTATTTATTTATAGAAAAAAAAATGAAGGGCGATCACTAGTTGATTTCAATTGCAATATTCATTGGTTAATTAAAAAATATATAACAGGATATAAAATGACACTTCTAGACACACTAGACTCAAAACTCACTGTCTTCAAATAAAATTGGTCATTGAAAATGTGTAATTGGCACAAAAAAAAAAAAAAAAAATTCTGGATAAATTGGGGATTTAAAAAAAAGATATTTTCCAATTCAGATGAATGCTAATGTTACTACTAGTAATTACTATTATTATTATTATTATTATAGAAGCTGATATTGATGTAGTCCTAAATGTATTTTGCAGCTTTAGTAATTGCATTTTTTTTTAAAGATATGGTTTATTTAAATTTTGAACATTTAACTTGCAGATAATCATTTATTTGCACTTAGATGTCTAAGCAATGTGCCTTTTTCTTTCAGGAGGCACGACACAACTTGACGGTGAATCTGACCACTTTGAGGGTGTGGTGCTATGCTTGTTCCAAGGAGGTTTTCCTGGAAAGAAAACTGGGTCCACACGCACAGTCGTCCAGCTCTACCAAGCCCATTTTCCCGGGACAGACGGTCAGAACTCTTATGCACTTTCTGTGAATGCAAAGCAGAGATTAGAAGTTTGGTTGTGCTTCGATAAAAATCCTCCTTTATATTTACAACATCGTCTTTGCAATGTAAACACGACTCTACATATTTGCAAAGAAGACAAGTCCAATCACAGTCTCAGTATGCAAACAGATGTAAGACAAAAGACCAATCACTATTCAGTATGTAAATATGATGTCATTTTTGTCAGTTATATTTTGAATGCTGAACATTCTATCAGTAGCGATGGAATTTTGTTTTAAATAAATGTAATTAAAGTCTTCTACTGATTGATTTTGAGATTGCAGATTTTCTGCACTTTGGTTAGATGCACTTATTTGCTTGCTTTGCTAAAGGTGTGCTGTTGCTGATCTTCTTCCATTGTCTTTCTGGTTCTCAGGACTTCAAAGCCCCTGGGAGCCCCACCTCCCTGAGAGTTCCTCCAGCAGGAGCCTGTGATGACGTGGACATGGAGACCGAGGAGGAGGATGAACTGAGGACGAGAGGTCCTTCATCTCTCATGTCTGGTGTTCTGTGGATGTGCTCTGCATTCTACACTGTTAGTCTGATCTTCTTCATCTGTTCCTGCTCACAGGTCTGACTGGACTGAAGAACATTGGGAATACCTGCTACATGAATGCAGCTCTCCAGGCACTTTCCAACTGGTAAGAACCCTACTAATCAGAATGGTGTTTATCCCCGTGTCCTAATTGTTCTCTTTCGGTCTGGTTTTGCTCAAGTTTAATCCAGTTCTTACTTTGTTGTTTATCTTCTAGTCCTCCACTGACACAGTTTTTCCTGGAATGTGGTGGTCTGGTGAAGACAGACAAGAAGCCAGCGCTAAGCAAAAGCTATCAGAAACTCATCACAGACCTGTGGCAAAAAAACAGGTACAATCCTCTCTTGCCATTTCCTATTTCAGTGTCAATTTTATGTTTTCTTTTTTTTTATATAGTTATCTTTGCTCTTGTTTTGTGTTATTGCAGGAATTCCTATGTTGTTCCTACAAATCTGTTCCAAGGCATTAAGGCTGTAAACCCAATGTTTCGTGGTTATTCCCAACAGGTATGTTTTCTTAAATTAATTTGTTTAAAACATTGGGCATGCACCAATATAAAAAATATGGCTTCAGTTTTCTGGCCTTAAATAATATGTTTTGATGATTTCTGTTACCTCAATAATCTTGGGTTTTTGCATGTAAACGTAAGAAGCATATTACCTAAACCGAACCAGCTTAAAGTATGGGTTGAGAGTTCTAACCCTGATGTTTAAGTAATCACTGAGACATGGTTGCGTAACTCTATTCCCTACCCTGACCTGTATTTATCTGGTTACAACATGTTTCGGCAGGATAGGTCATCTTAGGGTTGGGGGGGTGACAATTTTCACCAAAGAATATCTTCAATGTAGTATAGCCCAGGCAAAGTCTGTAGCCAAACAGTATGATCTTCTTGTTCTTAACATGTAATTATCAAATGGCTTTTCTTTATCTGTGGCTGGCTGCTATCACCCTCCATCTGCACCAGCATGAACCCTAGAGGCCTTAAGCAATGCTCTTGCACCTTTCACCGGGTCCGAGTTGATCATACTTGGCGATCTAAACTAGGACATGCTTAAGCCCCCTGAGAAAGTTGTACAACAATTTGACTGCCTAAACCTACACCAAATCATAAACCTACCCATTAGGTACAACCAAAAAAGTTGTGACAAGGCCACATTGATAGATGTTGTGTTTACAAATGCCCCACTCATATCGGGTGTTTTTTGCAATGACCTCATCGACCACTGTTTTATTGCCTGTGTTAGAAAACAACCGTCGGAATCACTGCAGTGAATGATGCATGGTTGTTGTTTAAAGATCTTCTTACTGCTGTGATCAACAAACATGCCCCAAACAAAAAGATACGCATAAAAATCAGTTAAGCCCATGGATTAATCGTGATCTAGCTGTTCTGCTTCAGCAAAAAAAAATACAGCCTGGCGCAAAGCATGCAAGACACATTCTATCAAAGACAACCTTTTATTTCTTCAAATAAGGAACAAGGCCACACAAGCGGTGAGAGAGGCTAAAGCTGGCTTCTTTAAAAAAACAGTTCACACTTTGTGGTCCGAATCTAAAAGCATTTTGGAATATGGTAAAAAAAAAACTTGAAAACAAACCCAGGACCATACCATTGTCCCTAAAAGTGGATGACATAGTTGTCACTAATAAAAACTCCATGGCTAAAGCATTCAGTCCCCACTTCATAAATTCTGGCTTTGTTTCCAAGGCATTAAACCCTATTGCTACAGCTCCTGCAGCCTTTTAGCACCTCCTCACAGTTTTTTCCATGCGGCCTGTTTTAGTGGGGGAAGTCCTGAAAGAATTGACCGCTCTGGACCCTGATAAAGCAGCTGGGTCAGATGATCTTGCCGCTTTTTTCATTAAAATTGCTGCCCCCGTCATTGCGGCTCCTCTAACAGCCCTCATTAATCTCTCCCTCCATACAGCCGAGATTACACCTGCTTGGAAAGAAGCAGTTGTGCTTCGCCTGTATAAGGGTGGTGATCAGGCTGACCTAAACAATTACAGGCCAGTCTGCATCTTGCCATCTTGCCAAAAACTTGTCAACAAACAACTAATCAAACATCTTAATGTGAACGGTATCATCTCCGGGGCACAGTCTAGCTTCCGATCAGGGTATGGTTGTGTTACAGCTACCACTAAAGTGCTCAATGACATTACATCTGTGTTAGATAACAAACAACACTGCGCTGCTATTTTCATTGACCTTGCAAAAGCTTTTGACACTGTGGACCACAATAAACTCATCCACAGACTCCGCAGCATTGGTGTCACTGATCACTCACTGGTTTCCCATTCTCTCCCTGTCACCAGGGGTGTCCCCCAAGGCTCCATCCTTGGCCCTACACTTTTCTCAATTTATATTAATAACATTCCCCAGGCAGTTGGTAATTCACTAATTTACTTAGATGCTGATGATACAATACTTTATACCACAGGTTCCTCCCCTGATGCTATTTAAGCTACCCTGCAAGATAGCTTTTACCAACTACAGCAGCCTTTTACACAACTCAAACTCACTCTCAATAACTCCAAAACGAAAATAATGTGGTTTTACCATAAGGGTATTACGCCTCCTCCTGCCCTTAACATCACCACCTGCAAGTGGGCTATTCTAGAATAAGTCACTGCATATAACTACTTGGGCATCTGGTTGGAAACTTCCCTTTTTTTCTCTATTCACATATCGAAGCTGCAATCTAAGATCAAAAGCCAAGCTTGGCTTCCTTCGCCACTTTTGCCAAACTTATTCTTATTCATATGACCATTCTACCCATGTTAGACTATGGATACACTATATACAGGGTTGTTTGCAAGTCCACTCTATCAAAACTTGATGCTCTTTATCATTCCGCTACCAGGTTTGCCACAAAAACTCCCTTCAATACAGACCACTGTGCTCTATATTCATCTGTTAACTGGCCCTCCCTTTACAATCGCCATAAAATGAACTGGTTCACCTTCATTTACAAGACCCTTCTCAGCCACTCACCTCCTTACTTAGGTCACCTGCTGCAGCCAAAGCCCGTCACATATAACACCCGGTCCTCACTTAATCTTCAACTAAGCATTCCACAAACCAACTCTGCGTTTAGTCTTGCATCTTTTCGATCTGCTGCCGCTCGCGACTGGAATGCTCTGCTAAATATTCTCAAACTGGATATAATATCCAAAACTATTTTATCATACTTGTTTTTTTTTTTAAACAGCAAATAGATTGATGATGATGATTGATGTTTTAAATTGTATTTATGTAATTGCTAACCTGTATGTATTTCTAATGTTCTGTATTTATTTTATAGTGGAGAAGGCGTTCTCAACTCCCAAGTCATTTAATTGGTGTGAGTAATAAAGTTATCCAGAGATAAAAGAGAAAAAACTTTACATTTATTTTATTATTATTATTATTATTAAATCAAATAAATCAAATAAATGCAGCTTTGTTGAGTATAAGTCTTCTTTCAAAAAATAAACTTGACGCCAAACCTTTGAATGTTATTGTATTTTAAAAGATTTTAAGGCGTTTTGTCTCGATCTGAAATAAAACAAAAAAAATGCTACAAGTGACTTTGGGCATCACATCATTATAATGTACAATAGAAAAAAAAATACATTCATGTTGAGGTTTGCTAAAGATTACATTTTCCAGTGTCATTATTATTATTCATGATTTTATTGATTAGATGTCAATTAGTAAACTGAATGTAAAAAAAAGGAGAAATGTTCATCCGTCCTGTAATATTCATTATTGTCTGAAACTAATTTGTGTAAAAATAAGATTTCCTTAGGCAATATTATCATTATAGAAAATTTAAAAAAATATTTAAGTGTTAAAGTTGTCCTAATTTAGTTAAAGGGTTAGTTCACCCAGATAGCAAAATTATGTCATTAATAACTTACCCTCATGTTGTTCCAAACCCGTAAGACCTCCGTTTATCTTTGGAACACAGTTTAAGATATTTTAGATTTAGTCCGAGAGCTTTCCGTCCCTCCATTGAAGCTGTGTGTACGGTATACTGTCCATGTCCAGAAAGGTAAGAAAAACATCATCAAAGTAGTCCATGTGACATCAGAGGGTCGGTTATAATTTTTTGAAGCATCGAAAATACATTTTGGTCCAAAAATAGCAAAAACGACGACTTTATTCAGCATTGTCTTCTCTTCCGTGTCTGTTGTGAGCGAGAGTTCAAAACAAAGCAGTCTGGATATCCGGTTCGCGAACGAATCATTCAGTTCACCAAATCGAACTGAATCGTTTTAAACGGTTCGCGTCTCCAATATGCATTAATCAACAAATGACTTAAGCTGTTAACTTGTTTAATATGGCTGACACTCCCTCTGAGTTCAAACAAACCAATTTCCTGGAGTAATGCATGCACTCAAACAGTACACTGACTGAACTGCTGTGAAGAGAGGACTGAAGATGAACACCGAGCCGAGCCAGATATAGAACAATAGACTGACTCGTTCTCGAGTCTAGAACCGGTTGCATCGGTTTTCGGATCACCAGTAGTTCTTTTGGACAGTTCGATTCAATAAACCGGTTGAAGAAAACGGTTCACCGGTTTATTTGCGCTCGACGTAATGGTGTCATTTGCGATGATTGCCCTTGATTCAAGCCTTCGGTTTACCTGCGCTCATAACACTAGCACAGAATCAGTTCAGAATCAATCACCAAAAGAATCAGTTCGGTGCAGGTGCTCTGTGTGTCAGTCTGCTTCACACTGAATCACACATGCGCAGTAACATCAGCTCCTCGGTTCTCGAATCGGACACGTCTGACAGAAACGGTTCTTGACTCGAGAACGAGTCAGTCTGTTGTTCGTTATCTGGCTCGGCTCGGTGTTCATCTTCAGTTCTCTCTTCACAGCAGTTCAGTCAGTGTACTGTTTGAGTAAATTAATTACTCCTGGATATTGGTTTGTTTGAACTCAGAGGGAGTGTCAGCCACATTAAAAAAGTTAAAGTCTTACTGGTTAAAAAAGTTAAAAAAGTCTTACGGGTTTGAAACAACATGAGGGTAAGTTATTAATTACATAATTTTGCTATCTGGGTGAACTAACCCTTTAATTTAGACATGTTTCTGATGATTCAAATGGAATGAAACTCTTAAAGTGGTATCCAGAATTATTCAAATGTAAAACACAGAATTAGAGAAAAAATATAATTTGATTTCAAAGGGCCCTAGAATTCTTTTGATATATTTTTGTATAGGCTCATCCTGACTAGCCCAACATAGTCAACCAATGGTGTGAGTTTGCCCAGTGGCAGATGAGGTCAAACTCAAATTACACTGCTTGCTGTGGGAATTTCATCTGATAGAGCCTCATTCTCATTGGTTATAAAATACTTTCTCTTTTGATACTTTGTCCTTTAGCTGCATTTAAGAAAAGAACCATTTTTTTTTTTCTCGAAAGATTTTGTTCTCTTGTATGGAGCCCAATCTTCAGAGTCTCTCTAGATGTTTGATCACCTTCAGCCAGTGGAATATATCTATTGTCATGCCTGAAAGGAGAGGAAGGCCGTTTGGAGAATTAATGTTGACATGAATGGGCCATCATAGGCTGTTCAGAGACCGTAGGAAACATTAATCTAATTTTCAAACTCCCTTTAATGAAGCTCCAATAGACTGGGGAATCCTGTAGCGGGCACATTCAGTCAAAGTCAATTAATGCCTTGTTTTAAAGTCATTCCCACGTATAAATGCAATTGGGCATTGTTTAAAACCCTTGCTGTATTAAAAAGAGGAAACCTTTTGTCCTTGTACTGCATTTACATAATACAGCGATGACCTTCTGATCTAATGTGCTGTGTCCTGTTGTTGGAAACTCGTTGCCTAACAGGATTCCTAGTACCAGGAAGTTGGAATGCCAGTTGGCCATGTTGCCATGTGGATGAGCCAGAAATGGCTGATGTTCTCAGGGCTCGCAAAATTTCAAAATACTTGGTAGCCCTTCAGGCAGGCATTCTTTAGATATTGGTAGCCCAAACAATATCAGTGATTGTATTTTTTTCTTTAAATAGCAAGACAAGAGGTAGAGGTGGAAAGGATCACAAAATTCATTTTGAGTCAGATCGTATCACTTTTCTGAAAAAAAAAGGTTATTTTATTATTTAAAGGGATAGTTCACCCTAAAATGAAAATGAGATGTTTATCTGCTTACTCCCAGTGCATCTAAGATGTAGGTGACATTGTTTCTTCAGTAGAACACAAATTATGATTTTTAGCTCCAGTCGTTTCAGTCTCTCAGCTGTACAATGCATGGCGAATGGTAACAGAATCTCTGAGAGTAAAAAAAACATGCGCAGACAAAACCAAATTAAACCCTGTGGCTCTTGACGATACATTGATGTGTAAAGACACAAAACGATTGGTCTGTGCGAGAAACTGAACAGTATTTATTATTCACGGAAGGTCTGAACTGTTAGAACTCTTGTGAATGCGCTTCACAGAAACAAGCACGCGAGGCATTCTTCTTCTTGCATTATGGCGGATCGCAGACTTATAAGTGCATTACCACCACCTATCTCTAAAATTGACCATTGATACTCTATCTACAATCTCAATTAGGAGTGTCAACGATCCACACCTAATTCCAAATTCTCTTTTATTTTTTTACCTTTTTTTTTTTTTTTACAATTTAAATGTTGCTGATATATATATATATATATATATATATATATATCTCTTTTTTTTTTTTTTTTTTGCTCTGTTACTAGCCTTACTGACCTTTTAAACAAAAAAAACAAAAACAAAAAAAAAAATCCTCAATATGAAGCAACTGCACAAAACAAAACCGAATGGTGGCTGAATGAAAATGCAAATGGACACTTTTTGACAGTAGGTGGCATTTATAGAACGGCAGCAATACAGCTTTTCCATGGTTACTGCTGTTTACAAGCATCACTGCGCTTATTTAACACTCCTTTAATATATATATTACAGAGGGAAAAAGAGGGAAAAGAAATGCCATCGAAACTATTCTGAAGTCGGTTCTCCTTAGAAACACATTAATATTAGCCCTCGCCCCAATTCAATATTTATGTTATTCCTCCAGTATTTAGAGCATCGCAAACAATGAATTTGGTACACTTTTTCTCTGCTTGTGTGACTATCCTCTCCTCCTTGTGTCCGTCTTCAGTGCATCACATCTCTGGCCTTTGTTAATATCCTGTTTGCAGACTTAATATAATATAATTAAATTAATACTTTGAATACATTTGCATAAGAGCAAAATGTATAAATGTGTGCATAAATATTTGAATATAAAAAGAAAATGTATGAATCTGTGCATAAAAATATGTGACTATGAAAGCAAATAATAAAAATGTATAGATGTGTGAGTTAATATATGTAAACATGAGAGCTAAGTGGATGAATGTGTGTGCTAAATGTGACTATGAGAGCAAAAATGGATAAATGTGTGTGTGAGAGCACCAGAATGAATTATGGCTTGAGTGGCCCTCCATATAGTTCTCTTCATGTGCTTGAATGATTTAAATGCTTGAATGTTGAAATCAGCAAGACTCAGAAATGTGCAAATGATCAACAACGATCCATTTCACCTCTACAAGTGAGCGAACAATGCGAATCAAGGAAGAATTTTTATATCATTATTCAAGGCAGCCCGTCCAGCAGGGAGGTGATACATTTTGGTAGCCCGATAGCCTTGGGACATCCGTTTCTATGTTGATGGGTCCCTGCGGGTCACCGGCTAATCTGCAGTATACAACATGAGCCTCCATGAACGTTAGATTTTTTTTATAATGCCTTGAAACATTTGGACAAAAAGTGTGTGATTGTCATTGTGTCAGGTTCTGACTGCTGAGTTTATGGACAAGTCAACAAGAAAGATGTAAGGCAAAATGTCAAGGCAAAGTTCACATAAAAAAAATTAAAATACTGTCATTTTTAGGCCAGTATATACACACACTTATCTTACACCCCTGAATTAAGAATTTGCTCCCAAAATCATTTGTTCCATCATTTGAATTAAATTATGGTTTTAAGATAAAACAAAGAGAAAAAAAAATGTGCCATCAATAAATAAATCATGGGAATGTATTAGTGGCTACTGTATCTATTTTTTTCAAACATGTCATTTTTGCAGGGCATCAAAAAATAATGTGTTCCAGGAGCTAGAAATGTTTGATATTGTGTGATGCTGCATCCACACCACTAGGTGGCAGTGTCCAAGATACTGCAATATTGACTAGTGTAACATAAACATTACCTTTAAAGTATAACTTTAAAGGCCCCTTTCCACCAAGAACAATACTAAAATGATAACTGTAAAGATATCTGTAAAGTTTGTCTGCTCTTTAAATGCTGAAGCGCTTTAAATTCAAGTAGATTCTGATAACAGGCTTTCTATCGTTCAGCTGGAAAAGAAAGTAATCTCTGAATGTGATTCCAATTATATTGTTTCTTTGCGTCTTTATTTCTCTAGTTTTGGTGTGAACTTAGATTTGTTTTTTGGAGAGTTTATTAAACATTCTTAATTAACATTAATTCAAACCTGTCTCTGTCCTAAGGACTCTCAAGAGTTCCTGCGTTGTCTGATGGACCAACTCCACGAAGAGCTCAAGGAGCCCATTCCTGAACCTGAGGACCCAAATCAGGCTGTGGCCATGGATGACAGTCCAGACGAGGACAACCACAGCCAATCAGACGACTTCCAGACATGCGAGTCTTGCGGCAGCAGCGATCGTGCTGATAACGAAGGCCCCAGAGTTCCAGAAGACATTAACGAAGCTGAGATGCTGATTTCAGAGCAGAACCAAAACAACCGAGATTGGCAGAAAGAGAAGAATCTCATCAACAACCTGTACCGTGCAGGCTCCCATGGTGACCTGGATAAAGACGTGGACACCTCCTGTGAGTCGAGGCCAATCATCAGCAGCCAAGGAGCCATTAAAGCTCAGGGCCGAAATTCTGGTAAATGCAAGGTCATTGCAAGGCCAGATTTTGTTTAAAATGACATCACACATTTTGCTTGAAGGATATCGGGGCCAAAGTTGAAATCCATTGTGGGCAGTGGTCGTTTGCTTTTATTAGTGGTTTGCTTGCTTTTATTGACTGGCTTGTTTGTTTCCACCGTTCAGATTCAAACACTGAAAACCAGGTCAGCAGTACCAACAGACCACAGAGTCCCAGTGGAAATGAGGGTGTCACATCTAGACTGTCCAGCAGTCTTCCCAAATCCTTAATGTGGCCAAGCCTGAGCTCTACTCACAAGAAAGGTACCAGAATTTTTGTTGGATTCTCCTTGGGACAGTTTGGGGGTTGTGTTTTGTTTAATTAAAGGTTTGAAAAGTTTGTCATCAATCACTTTTTCCCCCATGTCGTTCCAAACCCGTAAAAGCTTTGTTCGTCTTCGGAACACAATTTAAGATATTTTGGATGAAAACCGCGAGGCTTGTGATTGTCCCATTGACTGCCAAGTAAATTGAACTGTCAAGGTCCAGAAAAGTATGAAAGACATCGTCAGAAAAGTCCATCTGCCATCAGTGGTTCAATTAGAATTTTATGAAGCAGCGAAATTCTTTTGTACGCAAAGAATACAAAAATAGCGACTTTATTCTACAGTTTGTGTGTGTGTATATATATATATATATATATATATGTGTATATGTGTATATGTGTATATGTGTATATGTATATGTGTATATGTGTATATGTATATGTATATGTATATGTGTATATATATATGTGTATATGTGTATATATATATATATGTGTATATATATATATGTGAAATATATGAAATAGAAACATTTGAATGATGGCTGTAAAAAAAAAAAAGAAAAAAAACTTGTTTTCATGACATATTTATTTAATCATATATTGAATAATGCAACAAGAAGACAGGTTAAGTAATAGAAGTTTGAATGGCTTAAGAGGCAAATGTAATGTTACGTGACAATTTGCAAGCTCTTTTATTAACATATTTCTGCATTTGAAATCCTGACTGAGTGATTACATTAGACACAGTTTATTTTAGTAAGTCCTAAACCTTCTGATGTTCATTCATGTGTATTTTATGTTGTAACTACTTAAGAGGAAGAGATGATCGGTTCATGTGCTGCTTGAATTGAGGCATTACAGTGATCTGTCACAATGACACATTAAAGTGGAATATTCGAAAACTATCTGTGGTTGAAGAAATTTCAGTGCATCATTAGTACCATTTAACTGTTGTGAACATCACCTGAACTGAAACAGATTTGACATTGATTCTAAATGGTTGTGATGTGTTGACAGTACCCTCGTTCACCCCACTAAAGAGTAAGCGGCAGAGGAAATATCGCAGCATCATCTCTGAAGTGTTCGACGGCACCATTGTCAGCTCAGTTCAGTGCCTGACCTGTGACAGGGTGAGTGATCTGTGTGTTCTTCACCCAGACATGCACCCAGATAACCTCACTTTAATAAACTAAGTGAACACAAGCATTGGATTCTTTAGTTTGAGTTTGTGAGAGCTCCTGTAAGTATCAAATGAAGCCTTCAAAGGAATGTTTTGTCAGGTTTACTTTTGACTAAATTAGCATATAAATGTTTTTATTTATTTATTTGTAACTAATACTTTTATTTATCAAGTAGAAAAAAAAATGATCAGTAGTGGCCATTAAGACATTTAACGTTAGAAAAGATTTCCGTTTCAAATAAATGCAGTTCTTTTGAACTTTTCTGATCTTCAAAGAATACTGAAAAAATTATTATGGGTTCCACAAAACTATTAAGTAGTACAAGGTTTTTTTTTTTGACTGTTAACTGTAAGAGATGTTTCGTGAGCACCAAATCAGCATATCAAAATGGTTTCTGGAGAATCTTGTGAAAATGGGAGGATGCTGAAGTTCCATTACAGGAATAAATTGCATTTCAAAATGTATTAAAGGCAACAAGGTGATTTGGTTCAAAAACATTTTTTGTTTTGCTGGTTGAAAGTCTCTCCAC